>NC_079436.1:1590988-1700988 GCF_903798145.1 Danio aesculapii | reverse complement strand
AGTATACTTACTGTTAGCATTACTGTGAGGTTGGCTTTAATAAAATACAATTTAATGGGTAATTTATAACATTAACTCTGTATAATTACTGTTTTGCAGTACTCCGAGGGTTGTGGTAGGGGTAAACGTTAATAAAATCAAATTTTATGTGTAATTTAATAAATAGTATCAATAATACTCTGTAAATCACTGTTTTTACATGGCTGGTATGGGTAAATACAATTTAATGGGTAATTTAATAAATAGTATCAATAACACTCGGCAAATCACTGTCTTTTCATTACTGGTGGATGGGTTTAGGGTTGGCATGGGGTAGACCTTATTAAAATCCAATTTAATGGGTTGAATAATTAATATAAATAATTAGCGTTAACTTCCGGCCGCATCTATATCGGGTTAAAGATTTTGTATATTATTAATTATATTTATGTGGTTGTGTATAGATATTTTACTCTACCATTTTTCTATCAAACTTCACATTCAATTTAAAAAAGAGGGATATGAGGTTAAAACAGAAAGCTCGTGCTGCTGTTTTCGTTTTGCTAACAGATCGGGGGGACTCAATTTAAGCTAAGTTGCTAATTTAAAAAGTATACTTGACATACTCAAGAAAGTCCGTCGATTTACAACTGAATGTTTATTTCAGACTGTTTAGTAATATCTAACTTGTTAAATTAATTTCACAGCTTTAGGGCTCACTTCTGTAGGATTTTGCTGCGTCCATTGTTTTTAATATGAGACGTCATGCTAACGTTAGCTGTGCTGCCAATCTTGAGGTAAGATGATGTATATTTTGTTGTTAACTGAATATTTATAAACCAATACACAGTTATTTGCAAAGAAAAACCTGTCTATAAAGCACAGTGATGTTAAAAAAGTGTTTTATGTATGGTCAGTGGCATATTTAGAGTTTTGATATTATTAGGAGTCTCATCATTTGTAAAGTCATGTAAGATATCAGTTTATAATTTGCATGTGTTTTTAAAAACTGTGACAATGTAAGCTTTTCTATCAAGTTTGATTCACTGAAAATATTAATTGTATATTTTTATTGTGTTATTTTACAATTGATTATTCAGGTTATTTAACTGAAATCTATTAGACTCCATAGTAGCATGAATCAGTACTGTTTAAATCATTTGTATTTTTCTTCTATTGAATTTATCTGTGCTTGTGATTTTTTACTTATTATATATTCTACACTGATGCACTCTCCTACAAAATCACCCCAATCAATAAATATATTTCCTAATATTCAAGTCTGCTATAACACTTAAAGGTCCCGTAAAATAAAACTAAAGTTTTTTTAGTCGTTAGTATCAGTATGTTAGTGTCAGGGTTATCTATGAGCTAGTGCACACCAAAACCGTGACAAAATTCACGTTTAGAAGATATGAGCATCCAAAGATTGCAGATTGTCACTTCCACTTATATCACATCATACTTTAGTTTAATCTTCTGACCAATCAAATGCTTTCTAGTGTCTGATATTCCCCGCCCCTTCAAGATGCTTCTCACTTGCTTCATTTGTTGCACTTGAGCTTGACCATTGGTGAACTGTGATTAAATCAAAATGCTATTGGCTGTATTTTTTTAAGGGGTGGAGCTACTCTGTCTCACCCTTTCTTGTTTTATTTGAGTTCGCTTGTAGCATATTAGCATAACTCGTTTTTGTTACTATAGCTGTAGTGTTACCATAGCAACTTTAAAATTAGCCAAGCAAATCCATTACTATAGTTGTTGTGTTACCATAGCAACTGTAGAATTAGCCGAACAAATCGATTACTATAGCTGTTGTGTTACCATAGCAACTGTAGAATAAAGCTACGGTCACACTCTGCTTTGTGTGTACGAAATTCTGTCGTACAGCGCTGCGAAAAGGGGCAGGATTAAACAAGATGATTAGACATTAAAAAAGCGAGCGATTGCTCCATGTTTTAAATTTCTGTCCAGAGAGGTCGTGTTTTGATCCTCGATTGGTCTCACTCAGTCAAGTGATGCGGTTTCACAGGTGAGAGTTCACCAAGCTTGAACTTTGCACCCAGCGAACAGCGAAACTTAACGCATGACCCCGCGTTTCTGGTCTTACGCATTCGCGTGCGTATGAATGGAAGTCTATGGGAGGAAAAGTCAAGTGTGACCGCAGCTTTAGCCGAACAAATCAATTACTATAGTTGTTGTGTTAACATAGCAACTGTAGAATTAGCCGAACAAATCAATTACTATAGTTGTTGTTACCATAACAACTGCTGAATTAGCCGAACAAATCAATTACTGTAGCTGTTGTGTTACCCTAGCAACTTTAAAATTAGCCAAGCAAATCCATTACTATAGTTGTTGTGTTACCATAGCAACTGTAGAATTAGCCGAACAAATCGATTACTATAGCTGTTGTGTTACCATAGCAACTGTAGAATTAGCCGAACAAATCAATTAATATAGTTGTTGTTACCATAGAAACTGTAGAATTAGCTGAACAAATCAATTACTATAGTTGTTGTTACCATAGCAACTGTAGACTTAGCCGAACAAATCAATTACTATAGTTGTTGTTACCATAGCAACTGCAGAATTTGCCGAAAAAATCAATTACTGTAGCTGTTGTGTTACCAAAGCAACTGTAGAATTAGACGAACAAATCAATTACTATAGTTGTTGTGTTGCCATAGCAACTGTAGAATTAGCCGAACAAACCAATTACTATAGTTGTTGTGTTACCATAGCAACTGTAGAATTAGCCGAACAAATCAATTACTATAGTTGTTGTGTTACCATAGCAACTGTAAAATTAGCTAAACAAACCAATTACTATAGTTGTTGTGTTACTAGACTAATTCAAGTACTTCACGATGAAGTGCGCTCATTTTTGCGTTTGCTTTAGAACTTCAGAGTTAGCTGCTTATGGGGGAAATGACTAGGAATAATAAATGGTCAAACATACAAACTATACATAAAAAGTAGAATAACATAGTAAGAAAAGGTCAGTTCATAACATAACGAGCTGTTTTTAACATCTAGAAATCAATAGAAGTGAATGAGACCGGATGTGTGGAGCCAAAAATAATCCAACGGCTGCGCTCGCCTGTACGTCATGAATAAGCTCAATACTGTTAGTCGGAGAATCCTAATTTGATGCTGTTTAGAACCATTTCCCCGTTTTGTCTTTCACCCATTATACCTGTGTTTATAAATAGCCTTTTGTTTCAGTTGGTGGTGGTTTATTGTCTGTATAATACCTTGCTAAGCCGTTTTGTTTTGGCATGTTCCAGATGGACTGTTTTTCTGTCTCTGGATTAACTTTATCTTGTTTACGGAATAAAAAAGCTGCAATTAGATCCGCATCTCAGCTCTTTCCTCCGTGTGATTTTACAATTCTACCCTGTTTAGATTCACCACACAAACCCACAGTACTGTCTGTCTGCGCGCTCCAATAATACCGCACCCACAGATCAAAACTGAGTCATTTCAGTTACTCATCACCATGCCATTCAAATGGGATTTTCTCTGAAGGATGAAGCCGTATTTATAGGACAGAGAATATCAAATCTTTTTGTGCACACTTTGTGGAAGTCACAAATGCATAAAACAGCCAAATTAACTGCTGTAGACGCAGAACTGAACAGCGCAACTACTGTGTTAGTCTACAAGGGAACTATAGTTGACAAGATGGAAGATATAGATGCATTTTGGGAATGAATAATATCAGGAGAAACCAACTGGTTTTCAAAGAAATAAATAGCAAGATGTACAGTTGGTGTCAGACAGAATTATGAGCCCTTCTGTATATTTTTTCCCCCAATTTCTGTTTAAGGGGAAATTATTTGCTCAACACATTTCTAATGATAATAGTTTTAATAACTCATTTCTAACCACTGGTTTCTTTTCTCTTCACCATGATGACAGTAAATAATATTTAACTAGATATTCTTCTAGACACTAGTATTCAGCTTAAAGTGACATTTAAAGGCTTAACTAGGTTAATTAGGGTAAAGTTAGGGTAATTAGGCAAGTCATTGTATAACAGTGGGTTGTTCTGGAGACAATCCAAAACTAATATTGCTTAAAGAGGCTAATAATATTGACCTTAACATGGGTTCAAAGAAATTAAGAACTGCTTTTATAAAACAAATTAGTAAATTAATTAAGAACTGCGAAATAAAACAAATAAGACTCTCTCCAGAAGAATAAATATTATAGGAAATAGCAAATAATGTGAAAAATTCCTGAATCTGTTCAACAACGTTTTACTTTATTTAATGTAGTTTTATTTTATTTAGTATTTTTGTTTTGTTTTGTTTTGTTTTTTGTTTTATTTTATTTATTTATAATTTTTTTTAAATTTTAATTTTATTTTAGATTATTTTATTTATTTATTGTTTTGTTTTTATTTTATTTATTTTTATTTTGTTATTTTATTTTATTTTAATTTTTTGTTTTGTTTTGTTTTTTAGGTTTATTTCTTTAATTTATTATTTTATTTTATAAAATTTTTTTATTTTATTTATTTTATTTTATTCATTTATATTTTATTTTATGTTTTTTTTATTTTTTCATTTTTATTTTTTTTAGTTTTTATTTATTTTATTTTATTTATTTTTATTTTATTTTATGTTATATTTTTTTTTCATTTTTATTTTGTTCTGTTGTTTTTTATTTACATTTTTATTAAATGTTTTATTTTATTTAAGATTTTATTTTCTTTTTTTATTCTTTTTATTTATTTATGTATTTATTTATTTATTTAAATTTTTCAGTTTTATTTTATATTTATTTTTATATATATATATATATATATATATATATATATATATATATATATATATATATATATATATATATATATATATATATATATATATAATTTTATTTTATTTTCATTCATTCATCAATTTTCCTTTGGCTTAGTCCCTTAATTATCAGAGGTTGCCACAGCGGAATGAACCATTTTTTTTTTTTTTTTTTTTGAGTAATGAATTAAAATGCAAGGCCCAGTAATCACGAGCCACATACAATTTCTATATACAATTTCTCCAACTCTAGGCTCAGCAAAACATATACGGTGATTTTTAGGGTCCCTAAACACTTCTTCATTCCTCTTCAAAAGACATCTGAGATTTGCAATGTGGAACATGCTGCTGTGCCACTAAAAGGAAATACGGTTCGCACTATTTGCAATGCTAATGAGCATTCCCAAACCAAATCGATGGGAAAGAAGAAGAAACGTGAGTTTCAACCCTATGTTATTCAGCTCGCAGCAACAGAAGATCAAAGCATTCATTCTGCCCACACCTCTCTCTCTCTCTCTCTCTCTCTCTCTCTTTTCTCTCTGCCCCAGTTTTCCGCAGTGGAATTCCCACTTTCCGAAACAGCACACACGTGTCTTGCGCATCTGTTTCTGGGAGACTCTGTTTGGAGAGTCTAGTTCAGGCGGAGGATGAACATCTAAACCAATTACTCTAAAATAAATGGAGCATGATTGTGATTCTGCCAGGACTCAGTCAGGCATACAGCACCATGGCACATTCAAATGATGATATGTTTGTGTGTTACACAGCAGTGCTCCTAATAACCCTGTTGCTGGAGTCTTGGCATCTGTACTAATGTGATGATAACCTGAATCAGATGTGTTTCATTAGGCAGATATACACAATGGCTGTTTCTCAATATGCGTTCTTCAGCGGTCTTGCGTCCTCGTGTTCTCGTGTAACGTCATCATCCACTGCCAAAGTTCAGTTCCAAAACTCAAGAACGGAGGATGCGTGAAACTTCCCGGATGTGTTCTTGATATGGAGGACGCATTAATGCAGACTTGAGAGCAAAACTCACTCAAGAAGTCCCAGAAGTCATTGCGGCTGAATAAAGGAGGTGGAAATCCAGCATTTTATACAGATTTATGATTAAAGTTCAGAGATATAACTTATTTGTCACAGGAGTTTCCCTAAATGAGATGGTGAAAGTAAACATCAGCATGAAAATCTTAATAAAGGCATAAACACGTTAAGGAATTCATATTAAAATTGGTTTTATTTGTATTGTGCAAAGTGTATTTATAATGTTTTATGCATAGTATATATATATTGAAAAGGGGAAAACAATATATCGTTGAACGCTGTAATGTTTAAATAATTTTATTAAAAATAAGTCGTGACCATCAGGAAGAACGCTGCATCTCATTTCTCACAGGACGCGTTGTCTGTTCTTGCGGTCTCCTGAGTTTGTTCTTCCGAGGTAACTTCACAAGAGCGGTCTCAAGTCTGCGTTCTCGGAATTGAGAAACAGCCAATGTGTAGGAATGGAGATAAGAAACCACATGGTGTTCATGAAGGGTCATGACTTTTTGACATGCCTGGGTAGTTTACAGAAGGGATGACCTCAACTTTTGATTTAAAAACAATGGAGGCACAACTCCTAATCAGAACAAGTTGGCACAGTGTGGAAAACACAAATAAAAAAGCAAAGTGGTGATTTCTAAATTTAATTTGACTTGTATTTCATTGCAGACAAATAAACACAAAATATTTGATGTTTTGTCTGGTCAACTTCATCTCATTTGTAAATATTCATCCTTTCCTGTGAGCAGTTCAGCGCTGTAATCAGGTAAACTGCTGAAATAATGATGTGATGTGAAACAGGTGATGTCAACAGGTGACTGTAATTATGATCTGGTACAAAAGCAGCATCCAAGAAAGGTCTAGTCCTTTAGGAGCAAAGATGGGCCGAGGATCGCCAGTTTGCCAACAAATACATGAGAAAATGATTAAAATATTTAAAAACAATGTTCCTCAGAGAAAGAGAGGAAGACATTTGGATATTTCACCTTCAACAGTGCAGAACATCATTAAAAGATGGAATCTGGTGGAATTTCAGTGTTTAAAGGACAAGGCAAGCCTAAGCTGAACAACTGTGATCTCCGATCCCTCAGGGGGCGCTGCATCAAGAATCCTCATTCATCTATAAGCCATATCACCACACTAGTTTAGGACTACTGCAGCAAACCTTTGTCAAGTGCCACAATACATAGTTACATCCACAAATGGCAGTGGAAACTGTACCGTGCCAAAAGGAAGCCCTATGTTAACAGTGTCCAGAAGAGCCGCCGACTTCTTTGTGCTCGGAGGCATCTGGGATGGACCATCACACAGTGGAAACGTGTACTGTGGTCAGATGAATCAGTCTCTCAGGTATTTTTTGGGAGAAATGGACACCATTTGCTCTGGACAAAATAAGAAGCGGACCATCCAGACTGTTACCTATTGTCCACCTTAAGACTTGTTTGCAGGAAGAATGGGACAAAGTGACACCTGAAACACTTCATCACTTGGTGTCTTCAGTCCCTAAACGTCCCTTAAGTGTTGTGAAAAGGAAAGGCAACATTACAAAGTGGTAAATGCTTTACTGATACAACCTTTTGTGAAACGTTGCAAGAATCAAAACTGTAATATGTTTATTTTGAATAAACAAAAAGCAATACAAATCATGAGAAACGCATGAAATAATGTTTGTGTGTTGTCTCCAATTAAATACAAGTCAAAGTCAATTTAGAAATCACTACTTTCTTTAATTTGTGTTTCAGTACTGTCTTTTTTTTATTTAGGGTTGTAACTTACAGGGCTTACAACTTAACTATGTTGTAGGCTCACGTCTGGTTCAAAGCTGCTCGTAAACACATTGAACCGAAGTGCGCATTGGGTGACGCCAGCTACTACATGTTTTTCTGGGCCTAATAAATGAGTTCTATAAATGAAAAATGACTTGCTGATGCAGCCTCTGCTCACTCGTGTTGCCAGATCTAGACATTATAAGCCCTGGATTGTTGAGTTTGTAAAGATTAATAAAGAAATTTTGGAAGTGGGTGTTAGTTATTCCATATACTGTTTGCAAGTCTTTTGACCAATCAAATGGTCTCTAGTATCTGACATGCCCCGCCCCCTTCTTCACATTTGCTTTTCATTTGATGCGCTTGAGCTCAATCACTCTCACCGGCAGAGCTGAGAAAACAAAAAGGGGGCGGAGCTACTGTATGCCCCGCCCTCTCTTCATGATTTGGTTGAGATTATGGCAAACATCAGATTAAAAAATGCACATTTGAAAGCACTTCACGCGCCTTTAACGGACTAATCAATCTGTTTTAATAACATGCACCAAAATATATTATCTATATTCACTGAGAATATTAATTTACATTCATTCATTCATTCATTTTCCTTCAGCTTAGTCCCTTATTTACCAGGGGTCACCACAGCCGAATGAACCGCCAACTATTCCAGCATATGTTTTACACAGCCGCAACCCAGTACTGGGAAACACTCATCCACTACGGCCAATTTAGTTAATCTAATCCCCTATAGCGCATGTGTGGGAAACCCACGCCAACACGGGGAGAACATGCAAACTCCACACAGAAACACCAACTGACCCAGCCAGGACTCGAACCAGCGACTTTCTTGCTGTGAGGCCACAGTGCTAACCACTGAGCCACCGTGCATATCAATACTGTTTATTGATGTGACAGATTGTTTGAAAGGGCCTGTATGTACAGTAGTCCTGCAGCATTATGACACTCTGTCACATGGTTTAGCGTTTTGCATATTCAGATGCGCTGAACATGAAGGTTGAGGAATGTAGGTCAGAGTGGCACCGCATTATACACGCAGATTACACAACACACAGACCGTATTATGTGTGCTACATTTATATATATATATATATATATATATATATTTATATATATATATATATATATATATATATATATATATATATATATATATATATATATATATATATATATATATATATAGTCACCTTTTCCATCATCATCAATATTTTAGTATTATTATTGATATTATTATTGTTATTATAATATCAATAATAATACTAAAATATTGATGATGATGGAAAAGGTGACTATATATATATATATATATATATATATATATATATATATATATATATATATATATATATATATATAGTCACCTTTTCCATCATCATCAATATTTTAGTATTATTATTGATATTATTATTGTTATTATAATATCAATAATAATACTAAAATATTGATGATGATGGAAAAGGTGACTATATATATATATATATATATATATATATATATATATATATATATATATATAGTCACCTTTTCCATCATCATCAATATTTTAGTATTATTATTGATATTATTATTGTTATTATAATATCAATAATAATACTAAAATATTGATGATGATGGAAAAGGTGACTATATATATATATATATATATATATATATATATATATATATATATATATATATATATATATATATATATAGTCACCTTTTCCATCATCATCAATATTTTAGTATTATTATTGATATTATTATTGTTATTATTATTATAATAATTATCATCGTTATTGTTTTAGTATTGTCATTGACATTATTATTATTTAATATTATTTTTATGATTACATTATTGTTGTTGTTATTATTATTATTACTATTATTATTTTGATTATGATTATCATTATTGTTATAATTATTAATATTATTATTAATATCTTCTATTATTATTCATTCTTATTTTTTTTTTCTCGGCTTAGTCCCTTTATTAATCTGGGGTTGCCACAGCAGAATGAACCGCCAACTTAATCAGGCTTTCCAGCTGTTACCCATCACTGGGAAACATCCATAGATATCCATAGACACTCATTCAGGCTCATACACTACAAACAACATAGCGCATGTGTTTGGACTGTGGGGGAAACCGGAGCACCCAGAGGAAACCCACACCAACACGAGGAGAACATGCAAACTCCACAAAGAACCGCTAACTGACCCAGCTAAGGCTCGAACCAGCGACCTGTTGAACCTGTTTCTGTTGAACACAAAATATATTGTGTGGATATTTTGAAGCATGTTAGAAACTGGTAACCATTGACTCACATAGTAGAAAAACAAATACTATGGAAGTCAATGGTTACCAGTTTCCTCACTCGTTTTCATTCACTCCTTTTAAGTGGACTATATTAGTGGACTGATGTAGGAATTAATGAGTTATCATGAGTTATACATTAATAATATTAATAATAATGCATTTTCCCAGTACTGGTTTGCAGCTGGAAGAGCATCTGCTGCTTAAAACATATGGTGGAATAGTTGCCGGTTCATTCCGCAG
This sequence comes from Danio aesculapii, assembly GCF_903798145.1. Lineage (NCBI taxonomy): Eukaryota > Metazoa > Chordata > Actinopteri > Cypriniformes > Danionidae > Danio > Danio aesculapii. The sequence goes on along the minus strand of NC_079436.1, from coordinate 1,690,831 downwards.
TGGCATGGATTATCAATCCACAGTCAATGATTAACGATTTCCTCACTCGCTTTCATTCGCTCCTTTTAAATGGACTATATTAGTGGACTGATGTAGGGATTAGTGAACGAGAGTGGTTATTTACATTATGACAGATTTAAAGGTTAAAGTTTAGACTACTTAATGCAGTAATCATTAATGAATAGTTGAATTCATCATGAGTTATACATTAATAATATTCATAATAACAATAATGCAGTTTTTCCCAGTACTGGTTTGCGGCCGGAAGGCCATCCTCTGCGTAGAACATATGCTGGAATAGTTGGCGGTTCATTCCACTGTGGCGACCCCTAATAAATAAGGGAGTAAGCCGAAAGAAAATGAATGAATGAATGTTATAAACCTGTAACCATTGACTCACATAGGTGAAAATACAAATACCATGGAAGTCAATGGTTACCGGTTTCCTTACTCGCTTTCATTCACTCCTTTTAAATGGACTATATTAGTGGACTGATGTAGGGATTAGTGAACGAGAGTGGTTATTTACATCATGCGGTTACATATGGCGGTTCATTCTGCTGTGGCGACCCTAATAAATAAGGGAGTAAGCCAAAGGAAAATGAATGAATGAATGTTATAAACCTGTAACCATTGACTCACATAGGTGAAAATACAAATACCATGGAAGTCAATGGTTACCGGTTTCCTTACTCGCTTTCATTCACTCCTTTTAAATGGACTATATTAGTGGACTGATGTAGGGATTAGTGAACGAGAGTGGTTATTTACATCATGCGGTTACATTCCACTGTGGCGACCCCTGATAAATAAGGAAGTAAGCCGAAGGAAAATGAATGAATGAATGTTATAAACATGTAACCATTGACTCACATATTAGAAAAACAAATACTATGGAAGTCAATGGTTACCGCTTTCCTTACTCGGCGGCAGTTCATTCCGCTGTGGCGACCCCTGATAAATAAGGGACTAAGCTGAAGGACAATGAATGAATAATGCATTTTGTTTGTAATGCACTTTTATTAGCCCCCAAAGCACTACAATATAAGATATTAGACACATAAAAAAGTACAAAATACAAAAACAGTACAAAAATAAACCGTCAACTAAAAACAAGCTTAAATAAATGTGTCTTAATCAACATTTTAAAATAATGCAAAGTTGGTGCGTTTCAGATATTAACTAATAAGTATCTGTGAATTAGCATTATTTACTTCATATTAGTGCACCAGTATTATATAATGTTACCACAAAGGCGTACATTTAATTCTCACTGTTCAATTTCACATATGAACCTATAAACAAAATCAGAAATATAGCAGCTGTTATGATAATTGATCTCAAATCACCTTATTTTCTGCGAGCGGAGGCCATTGAAGTAGATGCAAATCCACTCAAATGCTAGACACATTCAAATACAGCCTCAAGAGCAGCTTTGATTATATGACAGCTTTGATTTTCTGCAATGTCAAGTAAACAATCAACTAAAACAAATGTAACTCCGCACCCACGAACTGCATGCAATCAACATCTGTAAGCCGACATTTACAATCAAACATCTCTGACTGCAAGCCTACCTAATTATTAAAACACAACATGTAATGCAGACACACACGCCTGTTCTCTGTGGGAAAAATCCCAAGTTTAAGGCACATTAATCATGATCTGATGGAGAATAAAGTCAAGTCTGGCATGGCTCAGGTTTCCTCATGAAAAGAATTAAAGGAAAAACTATTTTTTATATCTGCTTGGTGGGTTAGCCATCAATTTATATTAGATATTGCAAAAACAAACATCTTTTTTTGACTATTGTTATATGTCTATTAGATGTTCACTGACAGATCAAATTTAGTCTTGTTTTTAGTCTATGTTTAGACGTTTATTAGATGTAATTAAGACACAAAACTGCTTGGTGGGTTAACCATTCATTTATTTTAGATATCGACAGGAGACTACTTCCGAAACTTGACTGAACATCGCCATCACGTCACTAAGGTAATTTTCCTAAAGCTTGAGAAATGTGAGTTCCCTAAAAGCTCCGTGCAGTTTCTGGGCTATATGATCTCCGCCGGAGGCATCTAGATTGACCAGGGGAAGGTAAAGGCCATAAGAGAATAGCAACCACCACATTCAGTGAAGGATGTTTCCTGAAACTTCTACCAAAACTTTATCCGAGACTGCAGCGCCTTTTCTGCTCCTTTGACCTCCCTCCTATGTGGTAAACCCAAGTTCCTAGTTTGGAATCAGCCTGCTCACGAAGCCTTCGAGAAGCTAAAAGACACCTTCAGTTCAGCCCCTCTCCTGCAACATCCAGATCCACAGCGTCCCTTTACCATGGAGGTGGACGCCTCTGCCACAGGAGTAGAAGCTGTTCTTTCTCAGCTGTCAGGTGAGCCTCCACTCCTCCACCAAACTTCCTTTATATCCCTCCTGTGTCCAGTCCTCAGTGTATCGTGACAATTGGTGGGTTATTCATCAATTTATTTTAGATATTGCAAAGACAAACATCTGTCTAAACCACCAGACCTGCATGTTAGAGTACAGTAATGTGGTGCAACAGTAAATCAGCTTCAGTCTTTGTAATTTGTGCTGGAAGAAACCGCACGAGTCAAACAGCAGGGCACAGCAGTGTTTGCATAGTGTCAGATGAGTTAAAGAGCATTTCAGCATTAGCTGGTGCTTTAATCTGCTATTAAAACTGGCAGGAAAGAAGCTTACTAGTGTTTCTGTGACAAATCCACTCCTGAAAGCCTCTGCATTGCTCTTATCTGACCTCTCACAGGATTAACACTCCTGCCATTCACTGCCAGCAGGAGGGAGAGAAACCAGACTTATGGGAAGGTGTGAAGAATAAGGCAGAATTTAACGTTTTGTTTGTGCTTAAAATATGTAAGTTACTTATAAGTATTTAGTGCAATGTTGTAGTGTCAATATGCTTTTAGTATGTTGATTTTTTAAACAATCAAACAACTGACAGCCCAAATGTTTGGATGTCTAATAAATGTCTTTTAGACATCTATTAGATGTTTACTGACAGACCAAATTTAGCCTTGTCTTTAGTCTATGTTTGGATGTCCATTAGATTTCTTTTAAACACAGAACTGCTTGGTGAGTTAGCCATCAATTTATTTCAGATAGTGCAAAGACTAACATCTTTTTTTGTCTAATGTTAGACATCTATTAGATGTCCACTGACACACCAAATTTAGCTTTGTTTTTAGTTAGTCTATGTATGGGCATATATTAGATGTATTTTAAACGCAAAACTGCTCGGTGGGCTAGCCATTGATTGTTATTACATATTGCAAAGACAAACATCTTTTTTTGACCATTTTTAGATGTCTATTAGATGTTCATTGACAGACCAAATTTTGCTTTGTTTTCAGTCTATGTTTGAACGTCTACTAGAACTGTTTGGTTTGTTAGCCATCAAATTATTTAAGAGAATGCAAAGACTCTCATCTTTTTTTTTGACCAGTGTTAGACGTCTTTTAGGCACAAAGACGTCTATTTAGACACAAAGCTCCTCAATGGGCTAACCATCAACTTATTTTAGATATTGCAAAGACAATTGTCTTTTTTGTCCAGTGTTAGACGTCTATTAGATGTTAACTGACAGACTAAATTTTGCCTTGTTTTTAGTCTATGTTTGGATGTCTATTAGATGTCTATTAAACACAAAACTGCTTTCTGGGTTAGCCATCAATTTATTTTAGATATTGCAAAGACTATCATCTTTTTTTGACTAATGTTTGATGTCTATTAGATGTTCACTGACAGACCAAATTTAGCCTTGTCTTTAGTCTATGTTTGGATGTATATTAGATTTCTTTTAAACACAGAACTGCTTGGTGAGTTAGCCATCAATTTATTTCAGATAGTGCAAAGACTAACATTTTTTTTGTCTAATGTTAGACATCAATTAGATGTCCACTGGCAGACCAAATTTAGCTTTGTTTTTAGTTAGTCTATGTATGAACATATTTTAGATGTATTTTAAACACAAAACTGCTCTGTGGGCTAGCCATTGATTGTTATTACATATTGCAAAGACAAACATCTTTTTTTGACTATTTTTAGACGTCTATTAGATGTACATTGACAGACCAAATTTTGCCTTGTTTTCGGTCTATGTTTGAACGTCTACTAGATGTCTTTTAAGCACAAAACTGTTTGGTTTGTTAGCCATCAAATTATTTAAGATAATGCAAAGACTAACATCTTTTTTTTTTACCAGTGTTAGACGTCTATTAGATGTCCACTGACAGACCAAATTTAGCCTTAATTTTAGTCTGTGTTTGGACATCTATTAGATGTTTTTTAGACACAAAGCTCCTCAATGGGCTAACCATCAACTTATTTTAGATATTGCAAAGACAATTGTCTTTTTTTGACTATTGTTAGACGTCTATTAGATGTTAACTGACAGACCACATTTTGCCTTGTTTTTAGTCTATGTTTGGACGTCTATTAGATGTCTATTAAACACAAAACTGCTCACTGGGTTAGCCATCAATTTATTTTAGATATTGCAAAGACTATCATCCTTTTTGACTAATGTTTGATGTCTATTAGATGTTCACTGGCAGACCAAATTTAGCCTTGTTTTTAGTCTATGTTTGGATGTCTATTAGATGTTTTTTAGACACAAAACTCCTCAATGGGCTAACTCATCAACTTATTTTAGATATTGCAAAGACAATTGTCTTTTTTTGACTATTGTTAGACGTCTATTAGATGTTAACTGACAGACCAAATTTTGCCTTGTTTTTAGTCTTTGTTTGGACGTCTATTAGATGTCTATTAAACACAAAACTCCTTGGTGAATTTGCCATCAATTTATTTGAGATATTCCAAAGACTAACATCTTTTTTGAATAACATTAGACATCTATTAGATGTTCACTGACAGCCCAAATTTAGCCTTGATTTTAGTCTATGTTTGGACGTCTATCAGATGTCTTTTAGACACAAACTGCTTGTTGAGTTAGCCATCAAATTATTTGAATATTGCAAAGACAAACATCTTTTTTGACTAGTGATAGATGTCTACTGACAGATCAAATTCAGCCTTGTTTTAATCTATGTTTGGACATCTATTAGATGTCTTTTAAACACAAACTGCTTGGTGGGTTAACCTCTCATTTATTTTAGATATGGCAAAGACATATTTTTTGACTAACATTAGACATCTATTAGATGTCAAATGACAGACCAAATTTAGACTTGTTTTTAGTCTATGTTTGAACATCTATAAGATGTCTTTTAACCAAAAAACTGCTTGGTGGGTTAACCATTTAATTATTATTATTATTTTTTTATTATTGTTTTTAGTTTTTAGAGAAACCAGACTTATGCATGTCATCTTATCATGAATTGTGTTCACTATTTTGTTCCACTTACAAGACCACTGAACAACCACAGAATCCCTGAACAAACGAGGCGAGTTTTGGCATCTTCTTTTGGTATTGTCACTTCAAATACCAGCTACATGTTTAGTGTTTCAGAGCCCCTGCAGCAAGGTGACTGTGAGGTAACACACTATTCCTGCCTCCAAACAGGTTTCAGAGTGAGTAACAAATCCTGCAGAGTAATAGGACAGACAGTCAGTTTGCTCCCGAGTCAGGAGATAGCATTTTACATAAGGAATAATGTAAAGCCTGACAGGTATCAGCAGCTCCATAGAGTTAAAGTCAAAATTATTAGCCCTCCTGTGAATTTTTTTCTTCTTTTTCAAATATTTCCCAAATGATGTTTAACAGAATCAGGAATTTTTCACAGTAATTCCTATAATATTTTTTCTTCTGGAGAAAGTCTTATTTGTTTCATTTCAGCTAGAATAAAAGCAGTTCTTAATTGTTTTAAACTTATTTTAAGGTCAATATTATTAGCCCCTTTAAGCATTATTTGTTTTGGATTGTCTCCAGAACAAACCAATGACTGTCACGATCACCAGCGATCCAGCCTGTGCAAATCGCTGGTAAACGCACAGTATTGCATAGAACTACAAATCCGCCATTAATTGGACTACAAGATCCAGTTATGCACCACTCACACACCTGGCCTCGATCCCCATGATTGGAGACAGACACAGCCAGAGTCAAAGACACAATCAAAGACTGATTACTAGGACTATATACACAGCACACACACACACACACATTCATTGCTGAGTCTTGTTTATCTGTCTAGTGAACTTTGCGACATGGTTTCCTTGCCTTGTCCTGCTGTGTACCTATCTTTGCTTTGTTTTGTTTGTTTATGTTGCCTGCTGCCTACCTGTTTTGCCCTATCGCCTGTTTTTCGACCACGACTCTGGATTCCCTGTGAAACCTGCGTTTGGATCCGCACTTCTGTTGTCAGCATCCCACTTCACATTACAATGGCTTGCCTAATTACCCGAACTTTGCCCTAATTAACCTAGTAAAGTCTTTAAATGTCACTTAATACAAATTTCCCAGTAGGTCTACTCATTTTGTCTTCAACTGTACAGTGCACTAAAATGATTCAGAAGACTATTTGCATCTCCAGTCTCTGGAAATATAAAACAATCTGTCTCGATGAGATTCCAAATCGTCAAGTTATAAATAAAGGTGTTAATTATCAAACCAATCATTCTGCTTATACTTAAATGACCAATGTTATTTATAGTGATGTACTGCCATTGTACACAGTGGAAAATGCTGCTGCATGCCACTAAAAATACACACTTGGCTGAAGAAGCTGTATTCCGTGAGCTATTTTATGAGTGATAATGCTGACAAAATGAACAAGGCCATAACTAATAATGTTCATATTTGTTGCATGGCTCATTGCTTACGGTGTAGAAAAATGGTCGAATTTTCCCACCCATCCAACAAAGCTACAACAAGGCTTCTTGACAAGAACAGCTTGGCTTTATGGCATGACACACGTCTCCGCTTGATGGAATTACATCATGTACATGCTTGAGTGGATCCAGAGACCCTCATTTCCATAGATGCTGAAATGAAAGTCAGAGCATATATATCATTATGAGCAGGAAAGCCATGAAACACAAGTATTTATTTATAAAAACATAAGAACAGTTGTTATAATTATATGATTTGTAAAATTTATTCTATCAGACATAAAATCCCCTTTTCAACTATAAAACCAACCCAGGCTCATTGGAAAGACATGCCTTTGGAATATGTAAACAATACGTTGCTTCGGGTACCTTTCATTGCACATTTCAGATGACAAATCCACTAGAGGGCGCTGTGATGTCTATATTTTTGCACATTTGAAATGAGTTACTTAGGGTGTATCTAGTTGTAAGCTACAGATACATGTCCTTCTTGTGGATGTCCAGAAGAAGACGAAGCTTGTCATACAGATCAGCTAATGAAACACTGAGCTAAACTCTTCGCTAACCCCAACCAATAGTGTTTTCGTAAAAAATAGTTTCCTCGTGAGATCAGGCTGGTTATTCTGAAATCAATAGCTTTCCCACATGTTAATAAAAGACTTTCTAATGAGAAATATCTATAATTACACAATCAGCTGTTGGGGGAGATCCTGCTGATGTTTTTATTTAGTTGTGGTGCTTTCTGATCAAATATAATTACTTTCAATCCACAAAAACATACTGTCTGAAATTAAATAAAATTAAATCAAGCTGTGCTGGTTCTGTTAAGCCTAAGACGAACAAGTCTCTTAATGCTGTGTTCAAACCAGATGCGGCACGTGTGAATAAATCGTTTTATTTGAGCGTAATTGGCGCATGATCATTTTCAGTTTACTTGATTCATTCGTGCATCAAATTCACTTCACAATAGATCCAGATTCGCACCATGGGCAGGACAGGGCCTCTAGATTCGTTGCTATATGGCTAACGTAGGTTTTATTGAGAGTAGCTGTGCTTATGTGCTTAACGAAGGCTAGAAAACGGATTCGTTCGGCGTCGTAAATGGCTAACATGGATTTTATTGAGAAATTATCTGTGTTTATGTGCTTTATGAAGGCTGAAAAACAGTGTAGAATCGTTCGGCACCATGTCTCAGTCCACTAGATCTTTCAGAGGTGAGCTCTGTGAGTTCATCAACTCCTCCAGAAACTAGACCTGGATGATAGAAGCTTTCAGCTGGGCTTCCGACTGAGCCGAGCCCAGTTTGATGAACTGTTGTCTGGTGTCAGTAGGAAGATTTCCAAATAGTATCTGGATGCAGCCTTTAGGATGCAAGCTGAGATTGCATGACTCAGCGATGCAATGTCAAACACAATGCACTCAAATGGAGCGAGTGACGTCACTGTGAGGGGTGGGGTTAGGTGAGCCCATTACAAAGCATTGGATGCAGCTCAGATTGCACTGCACCAGGTCTGCATCCAGACCCCTCTCGGATGTCCCCCTGGGACACCAACAACAGGCACTGCGTCATAATCACGCCTATACAAGAGCAAGTTCCTGATTGATTAACGTGGCGCAAATGTTCGCTGAAGTTTAGATTTTCCAACTCGAGCGATTTGAGCGATAAGTATGCCAAACGCACAAAACGATCAACTCACGCTTCTTCATTCCTGCAAATCATGTCATTCACACGAATCATGCCGCTGGATGTCTATTCGCATCTTTGCATTGACTTATCATGTAACATGTCAACTGACTCAAATCAGCGACCTTCTTGCTGTGAGGCGACCACTGAGCCACCGTGTCACCCCCAATTCGTAGTCCTAAAATTTTATTAATCTTACCTTACACTATACTAGATGGAAACAAGAATCTGAGCTGAACAGACAATCGGATAATGACACAATTGTCTTCTGTAGCTGCGTTTGGAGTTTGCTGCATAAATTATTAACACTGAATTGAATGAACACTGAGCTGAACTAGGCCGAATAATTAGACTATTGTCTTGCTCTCTTGTTAATGTTGCCACTAATGTTGTGCATGGTGAGGAGCTGCGCCACTGTTCTGATCCCAAAACACTCAAATCCCACCAAGTCATTTTTTATTCATGAAGGTGGATGTTTTTGGGAACGAGTGGGTGCGCTTATGAACCAGACGAAAAACACACACACTCCTCTTCAGCCAGCAGCACTAATTCACCATAACCTATAAGGTCGTCTAAAAATAACCTGTCCACAGAGTCGAGCGCCACAGGGAAAGGCTTGTGTTTCACCCGTAAAAAATGACCGCAATTTTTCAACTGTAAACAAACTGTAAAAATGCTACCATCAAAATTTCTTTAATATGCGTATAATGGCGCAGGGGAATACGTAAAATTTACGGTAAAAAACGCGGCAGCTCTGGTTGCCAGTAATTTAATTGTTAAATATACGGTAATTGCTCATTTTTACAGTAAACTACCGTATTTCAGTAATTTATAGATGTAATATGTCTGTGTTTTGAATTACCAACATCTACACATCTTTTGTTACAGTTAGACACGTTAACACAGTCATATGCAGGTGGTGATGAGTAAGTTAAACAATAAACCAATGCTCATGCCAAACTACTTTTCCCTCAAGCAGGAAAGTGTATCAGTGTGTAGAAGGTGCTCAGTGTCATTCACACAGCTACTAAACACCAGTATGGTAACACACAACATTAAAGTCATGAAATAAACATTGTTTATCAACATTAGATGTCACATAAATCTCTAATGTACATCACTGATGAGGAAAAGATCCATAATAATGTCAACAAAAGCATAAAAAGTGATGTGTTATGCTGGGAATTCTGGGAAAGTCAATTTACGGTTATTCGCCGTATATATTAAGGAAGCATACTGTTAACCAGGTTACGGATTTGTACAGTAGCATTTTTACAGTTTTTTACCGTTGAAATCTCGGCCATTTTTTACAGTGCAGCACGATCGCCTCACAGCAAGACGGTCCAAACACAAGCGCTTTAGGGGAATTGGATGAACTAAATTGGCTGTAGTTTATGAGTATGTATGGGTGTTTCCAAGTGTTGGGTTGCGGCATCCGTTGCGTAAAACGTATTCTAAATAAGTTGGCGGTTCATTCCGCTGTGGGGAGCCCTGATTAATAAAGGGACTAAGCTGAAAAAGAAAATGAATGTCATTTTTGTTTTTTTGTAATACTCTACTGTATGAATTGACACAACAGAGCAGCGACAATCACAGCAAGGCAAAATCAAGGGTCAGTTCCTTTAACCAGTGGAAATTTCACACTGAGGATGAATATGAATAGACTCTGATTATCCACACGAGCGCCTCAACAGCCAAAGAGAGGACACTGCTCATTTATTTCTCATAAGATGCAATTATTAGGCAAGTTGCCTGAAACCATCACAATGAACATTTAGCCACTCAAACGTGAAAGCTTTTTTAATAAAAACATGTGTTAACTTTGCTTGCTTTATTCACAATTTCATTCTTTATGTGTTATTTTTCTTAGGATCTGTCAGGCTTTTATAAATTGTCTGCATTTTATTACATATTTCAAGAAGGATGAGGTCGCAAGGTCGCTGGTTCGAGTCCCGGCTGGGTCAATTGGCATTTCTGTGTGGAGTTTGCATGCTCTCCCCGTATTGGCGTGGGTTTCCTCCGGGTCCTCCGGTTTCCCCCACAATCTAAACACATGCGATATCGGGGAATTGAATAAACTAAATTGGCCATATGTGTGTGTGTGTGTGTGTGTGTGTGTGTGTCTCAATGAGTGTGTATGGGTGTTTCCCAGTACTGGGTTGCAGCTGGAAGGGCATCCACTGCCTAAACATATACTGGAATAGTTGTTGGTTCATTCCGCTGTGGTGACCCCTGATACATAATAGACAAATCTGAAGGAAAATGAATGAATGAAAATCATAAAAGAAAGATATTGAATAAATTATTGTTAAAATATAAGGTTACACTTTATTTTAAGTGTCCTCGTTCCAGAGTGACTCCTCGTTTAACTAATGTTAATTATTTATATGCTTAATTAATAGCAAGGGTTCAAATGTGGGTTAGGTTTATAACTAAAATGAAAGGTAACATGATGTAAATGTAATCCTATTTTTCCTAACACTAGATGCAATTTGGCCTGCTACCATTTAAATGGTCATTTTGCTGCTTGTACGTAAACACATTAATTAACTAATTATTCAAGAGTTCACACTTAGCTGATAATTGATTATAAAGTGAGTTTGGCATGCTGTCCTGGGAGAGAGCCCTAACTTCGTAAGGGCAAGACAGGCGTTTGAACTCAGGTATGTCTTGAGAACTCCCTTGGCTTATTTATGGCTAATGGCAAATTAGGGATTGCTATGTAGAGATATACTGCTGATTAAGAGCTCATCTATGGTGCCAATTTGGTTTGGTCGATTCACTTATGTTGCATGTGTTTGGATGGTGGGAGGAAACTGAAGCATGAGGAGAAAGTGTAAACTCCCCACTGAAATGTTGAAGGCCTGGTAAGCATTTGAACCAGTTACATACTTGCTGGAGCAACAGTGCTAACCACTAGGCCGCAGAGCCACCCTATCTAGAAAAGGGAGGAGGAGGGGGGGTGGGAGAGGGCTATTCTTCAAGATGAAGATACTGAGGTAAGAAACTGGTTATTTATAGTGAGTTATCGTCTGATTGGTGAATCATGTGTTAGCTGATGCGGGACCAGCTGTGATCAATCATAAGCACGTAATCCTCTCGAAATTAGTTTATAAACTTCACTTATTGCATTGCTAGTTTGTATATTATCTTTCAAAATGAATCATGCTCCCATAGGATATGGGTTTAGTTGCATAAATAACTTTAATTACTATAATTAGTATGTAACAAAGACACCTTAAATAGACAGCCGCAAATAGATGGGTGAACATTTTAAGTTTACTCGCTTACAACGCGTGTCACATCATGGGCAGGGCTTCTGTCTGCCCGGTGTCTCTAGCTTCATTGCTAAATGGCTAACATGGATTTTATTGAGAAATTAGTTGTGTTTATGTGCTTTAGGAAGGCTGAAAAACAGCGTAGAATTGTTCGGCGCCGTGTCTCAGTCTACTAGATCCTTTCAGAGGTGCACCAGCTCTGTGAGTTCATCAACTCCTCCAGAAAGTAGACCTGGATGATGGAGGCTTTCAGTGGTGCTTCAGACTGAGCTGAGCAGTTTGATGAACTGTTCTGTTATCCGGTGTCTACACGAGGATTTTCCCTCGTGACACCAACAACAGGTGGTATGTCATAATCACGCACATACTAGAGCAAGCTCCTGATTAGTTAACATGGCGCGATACACGTGTTAAGCATGTCAATCGTGCGAAACGCCCAACTCGCGCTGTTTCGTTTGCGTATAACGCCGCAGGATGTTATTCTGCGTCTTTGCATTGACTTAACATGTATATCACTCGCGCTTGATGCTTCATCCGCATCTAGTGTGAACTCAGCATAACGTAATTACACATGTTGCATGCACTTACAATTGTAAATGCAATGAATTATGCATAATTACATAGCTAAACCTAACTCACACTGTTAAAACTATTGCTGCATATTGTTTAGTTGAATTAAATGAACATTTTTAGTCAAGTCCACTTACATCAGTCCAACTGACTCTCGTATAATTTTACAGTGCACATTCTAACCACTAAGTATATGTAATTAATTAATATTAACTAATATAAGGTTAATTATTTATTAATATGAATTCATTAATATAAGTACTTAAATTACTAGTTATATTAAAACCAAAATATAAAGTGTAACCAAATAAAAAAGCTACCAAATATGCAATGTTCTAAAATAAGCTGTTCAGTTAGCTCATGCATTCACTGAGACCATTTTTAGGATATATATTTATTCAAAACGTCACTATATTGCAGTATTAGAAATCATATGAATAGATTAGGCTCTTCTACTGTAAATGACACGTTCAAATGACGTCCAGCTGGATTAAAATGTAGGACAAAAACAAACACAGACGGCGCTGACATCACTGCAGACACAACAGACACAACTGGGAACGAAAGCATCTGTTAAATATCAGGATTAGTGTTTAGCGTCAGTCATGTCACGGGACACTGACTGCGGCTGCTTTGATTGTAAAAAAAAACGGGGTTCAGACAAAGATTACGGTACAAATTTTACAGCAATTTTTGTAAATTGACTAACTCAAATCATTAAATTATATATTTGGACATTAAATGTTGTGAATTACTGCCAAAAACAGTCAGCCAGAGAATGAAGGATGTTATTCTAACCACTTTGCTGCATCACCCCATATGAAAAAATACTATAGTAATTTACAGTAAATCCAACAGTGTTATGGATTCATCATATATTACATAATATTTATTTGCTAATGAATGCAGCTACCGTAGTATTAGTGAACTGACAAACTAATAAATACTGTAGTATACGTTAGTTTTACAGTAAACTGTGGTGTATTGTAGTATCTAGTGTGTAGAAAACTACAGTATTGGAGGTTGCTAGACGGTATACACCTGCAGCTGGAAGTTAACGAGAATTATTTATATTATGTATTAAATTACCCATTGATTGTATTTTATTAACGTCTACCCCTAAATCCAGCCCTCACAGTAATGTAAAAACAGTCATTATACCGAGTATTGATTTATTCATATTATTTAGTAAATTATCCATAGATAATTTTATCCCTTCTAGACTACCTCAGCAGAGGTTGACATTAAAGAAATGCAATTTAATGGGTAATTTATTTAATAACATTTTTTTACGTTACTGAGGGATAGGCTAGTCGTAAGTAAAACACAATAATTGTTAATTTAATAAATAAATCAATAAATAATTATCGTGGACTTCCGACCGCAGGTGTATCCCTTCTAGATTTGTTTTACCTCAGCGCGTATGGGAGTAGACGTTAATAAAATGCAATTTAATGGGTATTTAATTATTAATATGAATAATACTCTGTATAAATTGCTGTTTTTACACTACTGTAAGGGTTAAGTTTAGGAGCAGTCGTTAATAAAACACAATTAATACTTAATATATAATAAAAATAATTATCAACTTCCGACCGCAGATGTATCCCTTCTAGACGTTTATCTCAGCTGGTTGGAATCGACGTTATTAAAATGCGATTTAATGGGTCATTTAATTAATATTATCAATAACACTCGGTGTATGATTGTTTTTACATTACTGTGAGGGTTGGGGTCAGGGGTAGTCGATAATAAAACACAGTTAATGGCTATTTAATAAATAATTATGGTGGCTTGAAAAGCCAGCATATTGTTATCTATCTTAAACTTATTATTATTCTTCTTCTTCTTCTTCTTCTTCTTCTTCTTCTTCTTATTCTTCTGAGACTAATTTCTAAGTGTATCTCCTCCTAGGCCTTTCAAGCTACATACTTCAAACTTTCGTCAAACCTTCAAACTGGTCTGACTCGGGTTGCTATATCTTTTCTAACTGATCCGACCTTGGGTTTTCCGAAAAACGACCCAGAAAAATCCCAAAAGTCCCATTGACTTAACATTGGGTCAAACTTTGTGAGCTCATAACTCTGCATCAGACTGTCCTACAGACTTCTAACTGGACTCATTTAACTCAGTCTAGCCAGCAGCCAATAACTGATGACTTTTTAACTTACTAGCCACTCCCTAGCAACCACTTACAGCACCCTAGCAACTGTCCCATATACCTCCATTGTAAAAGACTCCCATTTACTTAACATTGGATCAACCTTTGTGAGCTCATAACTCTGCATCAGACTGTCCTACAGACTAGAGTCTGGCCTCATTCAACTCAGTCTAGCCAGCAGCCAATCACTGATTACCTTTAAACTTACTAGCCACTCCCTAGCAACCAATTTCAGCACCCTAGCAACTGTCCCAGAGACTGTGACTAGCTATTCTAACACATGCTAACAGTTTTAACATCCTACTGACATGCTAATCTTGCTAGAAAGGTGCTAGCAACACGATAGTGACATGCTAGTCATGCTAGTAACATGCTAATTCATGCTAGAATCATGCTAACAACATGCTAATTCATGCTAGAAACAAGCTGACTCATGCTAGAATCATGCTAGTAACATGCTAGTTACATGCTAATTAATGCTAGAATCATGCTAGTTACATGCTAATTCATGCTAGAAACATGCTAATTCATGCTAACAACATGCTAATTCATGCTAGAAACATGCTAATAACATGCTAATTCATGCTAGAAACATGCTAGTAACATGCTAGAATCATGCTAGTAACATGCTAATTCATGCTAGAATCATGCTAATAACATGCTAATTCATGCTAGAATCATGCTAGTAACATGCTAATTCATGCTAGAATCATGCTAGAATCATGCTAGTAACATGCTAATTCATGCTAGAAACATGCTAGTAACATGCTAATTCATGCTAGAAACATGCTAGTAACATGCTAATCCATGCTAGAATCATGCTAGTAACATGCTAATTCATGCTAGAATCATGCTAGTAACATGCTAATTCATGCTAGAATCATGCTAATAACATGCTAATTCATGCTAGAAACATGCTAATTCATGCTAGAATCATGCTAATAACATGCTAATTCATGCTAGAATCATGCTAATAACATGCTAATTCATGATAGAAACATGCTAGTAACATGCTAATTCATGCTAGAATCATGCTAGTAACATGCTAATTCATGCTAGAAACATGCTAGTAACATGCTAATTCATGCTAGAAACATGCTAGTAACATGCTAATTCATGCTAGAATCATGCTAATAACATACTAATTCATGCTAGAATCATGCTAATAACATGCTAATTCATGCTAGAATCATGCTAATAACATGCTAATTCATGATAGAAACATGCTAGTAACATGCTAATTCATGCTAGAATCATGCTAGTAACATGCTAATTCATGCTAGAAACATGCTAGTAACATGCTAATTCATGCTAGAAACATGCTAGTAACATGCTAATTCATGCTAGAATCATGCTAGTAACATACTAATTCATGCTAGAATCATGCTAATAACATGCTAATTCATGCTAGAAACATGCTAGTAACATGCTAATTCATGCTAGAATCATGCTAGTTACATGCTAATCCATGCTAGAATCATGTTAGTAACATGCTAATCCATGCTAGAATCATGCTAGTAACATGCTAATTCATGCTAGAATCATGCTAGTAACATGCTAATTCATGCTAGAATCATGCTAATAACATGCTAATTCATGCTAGAATCATGCTAGTAACATGCTAATTCATGCTAGAATCATGCTAGTAACATGCTAATTCATGCTAGAAACATGCTAGTAACATGCTAATTCATGCTAGAATCATGCTAGTAACATACTAATTCATGCTAGAATCATGCTAATAACATGCTAATTCATGCTAGAAACATGCTAGTAACATGCTAATTCATGCTAGAATCATGCTAGTTACATGCTAATCCATGCTAGAATCATGCTAGTAACATGCTAATCCATGCTAGAATCATGCTAGTAACATGCTAATTCATGCTAGAATCATGCTAGTAACATGCTAATTCATGCTAGAATCATGCTAGTAACATGCTAATTCATGCTAGAATCATGCTAGTAACATGCTAATTCATGCTAGAATCATGCTAGTAACATGCTAATTCATGCTAGAAACATGCTAATTCATGCTAGAATCATGCTAGTAACATGCTAATTCATGCTAGAATCATGCTAATAACATGCTAATTCATGCTAGAAACATGCTAATTCATGCTAGAATCATGCTAATAACATGCTAAATCATGCTAGAAACATGCTAGTAACATGCTAATTCGTGCTAGAAACATGCTAGTAACATGCTAATTCATGCTAGAATCAGGCTAGTAACATGCTAATTCATGCTAGAATCATGCTAGTAACATGCTAATTCATGCTAGAATCATGCTAATAACATGCTAATTCATGCTAGAAACATGCTAATTCATGCTAGAATCATGCTAATAACATGCTAGTAACATGCTAATTCATGCTAAAAACATGCTAGTAACATGCTAATTCATGCTAGAATCATGCTAGTAACATGCTAATTCATGCTAGAAACATGCTAGTAACATGCTAACTCATGCTAGAAACATGCTAGTAACATGCTAATTCATGCTAGAATCATGCTAATTCATGCTAGAAACATGCTAGTAACATGCTAATTCATGCTAGAATCATGCTAGTTACATGCTAATTTATGTTAGAATCATGCTAGTTACTTGCTAATTCATGCTAGTAACATGCTAATTCAGACTCGGCTTTTCAAGCCACCATAAAGTTTGTCCTCAAACTTTAATATCTAGTTAGAAATAATTTCTCATTAACCTTCGACCGCAGCTGTCTCCCTTCTAGACTACCTCAGCGGGTAGGGGTAGACATAAATGCAGTTTAATGTTTAATTTACTGAATAATATGAATAATACTGAGTATAATTACTGTTTTTACATTACTGTGAGGATTATGTTTATGGGTGGTCGTTAATAAAACACAATTAATGGTTAAATATAACCATCGTTGACTTATGACCGTATGTATCCCTTCTAGACTTACCTCAGAGTGTAGGGGTGGACGTTAAAATTCGATTTAACAGGTAGTTTACTGAATATATGAATACTCGGTATAATGTTTTTACAGTACTGTGAGATTGTGTTTAGGGGTAGTCCGTAGTCGTTAATAAAACAAAATTAATGGTTAATTTAATCATCGTTGATCTCCGACCGCAGATGTATCCCCTCCAGACTTACCTAAGAGTGGTCGACGTTATTCGATTTAATGGGTAGTTTACTACATTTATGAATAATACTCGGTGTAATTATTATTTTTATATTACTGTGAGTATTATGTTTAGGGGAACTCGTTAATAAAGTACAATTAATGGTTGATTTAATAAATAATAGAAATCATAGCGTTAACTTCCAACCGCAGCTATCCAACAACCATCAACCGGTGATTTTGTTTGTATTTCTATATGTATCGCGTTACCATAGCAACTGTATAACACATTAACCACACAATTCAATTAAAAACACTACAATATTAACTACAGATAATTTTATTTATGTTGGACGCCAGCCAATTTTTTAAACACCAAATTAAAATACGTACATTTGTTTCCCCTACATCACCTGAGTGTTTTGAACATGGACCGTCAAAAGCACTACAGATTTGGGCATCTGTTATTATATATATGTAAAGGGTGGGCTTCTGATTCCCCCATTTCCCACTTAATCCTCTCCCATCCCCCTTCAACTCATCTCCGCATTATCCTCCGTGCATTTGAATGATTTTGTCACGGGGGTCTTTCTGCTTTTTTTTTCTCCCCCTCCCCATCGCCTCATTTCTCTCCCCTCAGCCGTTTATTCTGCTTTTTTCATTTCTCTCCAGCGTCGCGAAGCTGAAACTGAGCAACTTCACATGCTGCCTCTTGATATTTGACTTTCGCATGTATATGTATGTGTAGAAATATGGATTTAACTCGTAATCCGAGCACTCGAGCTGCTGGACGTTGATAATGGTTGGAAATAAATGGATGTATATCGGAAGTGACCGCGACGAGGTGAGTAGCAATGCGTTACAGGTGCGCAGTGTGTTTATAAGACACAAACACACCTTTGTAAGGATTATAGACGTGATATTTAATTTTCAAACTCTTTATTTTGGGTATAGTTATTATTCTATCAGTATTGAAGATAGATTGGTGTGAAAATAATCATCCATTATGGTTAAATTAGAAGAGATTTCTTTGAAACGATGATGACTATCGCAGCAAAATAGAAATATTACGTTATAATTTGCTGTTTGTTTTTTAGTTGTTCTGTAATTTACTGAATTGTAAGTGAATCGTTATGTACTTTTAGTAAAAAATGGGTTAGATTGAGAATAGTTAGAAGCTTCAACCCAAAATTTGGACAAACCCAATTTAGTGCGATAAATGTAATCAATTATTAACCCAGCGGTTGGTTTTGTCCCTGTTTTACTGCTTATAAATGCATATCAATAAACACATATTAAGTTTTAATATATTTACAGTAGGACATTTACAAAATATCTTAATGGAATATGATCTTTACCTAATATTCCAATCATTTTGCTATAAAATAAGAGCTTACAGTGTATTTCTGATTATTTTTATTTATTATATCTGTGTTTTGTGGTTCAGGGTCATTTTTCCCATATGATTTTCATTTCATTTTATCAAACAACATTGGTTTATATTCATTTGGTTTGTCTATTGAGTCTTCTATTATGTAAGCGTCAGTTGAACAAATGCACTTTTCAGGCGTGTTCAGATTCACTCATCAGTTTTCATGTCAGTCTAATAATATTTCACATCACATGATCTAAATCTGAGTCTGTCTATGTAAAATATGGTTGTGTTATAGTTGTGGTTTCATCTAACATTGTTTTATGGCTATTAAACTAAACCCGGACATTTAATAACTTTTAGCTTAATTTGCCAAATGGAATTCTCAGAATTTGTTATTTTACACTTTTAAAATGCTGGTTATTTTAACCCAATGTTGGGTCAAATCAAATGTTATTGTCGTTGTTATTATTTATTTATTCTATTAAATTTAAATGAGTTTTATGAGTTTTTTACTTTGAGTTTTTGTCTTGTTTCTAGTCCAAATATTTAAAAATTCTAGACAAGCTAAAAATAGTGTGTTGTTTTTAGAAATAATGCATCAGAATTAAAACAATATCTTGTCCTCATCTAGAAAATGCTTTTTGATTTAAGAATAAATCTTGACTAAACAAGACACAAACTCTTTTAGTAGGAACATTTTTGCAATGTAGGTTGGGTTTGTCCAACTTTTACCCAACGTTAGGTTAAAATAACCCGACATTGTTTATAGTGTATGATTTAGCTATACAAAAATAGCAGAATAGGAATGTGTTTGGGTGGTTCATCCCGCTGTGGCGACCCCAGATTAATAAAGGGACTAAGCCAAAAAGAAAATGAATGAATGAATGAATGAATGAATGTGTTTTGCAGAGTGACTACATAGAAAGTTAAAATTTGGGGTAAAATATGCATAATCCAACTTTTTGATTTCTTTTGGTTAGTTGTTGTTTATTTTTATAAAACTTATAGAACAAATTTAACCCAACCTTTAGAGTTTGTCCATATTTTCCCCCATATTTGGGTTGAAATATCCCTCATTTTTAAAAATGTAATGCATTTATATACTCATGAAAATAGTTTGATCTAGAAACTTCACTGCTGTAATATTAGTTCTGATTGTCATATCATATCAGTCACCCTATAAATAAGTAAAGGATTCAGTGTGATCAGCCTCCCACCAGGCCCTAAATCTTCATATATATTACCATATAAAAAAAGACATATAGGTTATTCATTCATTCATTTTCCTTCGGCTTAGTCCATTTAATCATCAGGAATCTTATCCAGCATGTGTTTTATACAGTAAATGCCCTTCAAGCTGCAACCTAGTACTGGGAAACACCCATTCACACACACTCATACACCACGGACAATTTAGTTCATCAGTTCCCCTATAGAGCATGTGTTTAGACTGTGGGGGAAACTGGAGCACCCGGAGGAAACCCATACCAACATGGGGAGAACAATCTCCACACAGAACTGACCAACTGACCCAGCCGGGGCTCGAACCAGCGACCATCTTGCTGTGAGGCGATCATGCTACCCACTGTGACGCCATGTACGCAGTTAAAAAACCTAAATCTTCATATAAATGATCATATAAAAATGGCTATTTAAAGATTTGCTGTTCAAACTGTCTAAAGATTTTAAGTAGACTACATTTGCTTGTGGTTCACTCCTGACTATATATTTTCTTGCACATCTACCACTATATGCAATGTACAGACAGTGGGTTTTGGTGCTGGGGGTTTGGATCTTGTGATGTGAAATCTTATTAGACTGACATGAAAACTGACGAGTGAATCTGAACACGCCTGAAAAGAGCATTTGTTTGACTGATGCTTACATAATAGAAGACTCAATAGACAAGACAAATGAAAAGTAGATATGAACCAAGTACATGTGACCCTGGATCACAAAACCAGTATATATGTTGTACGAGTATATATATATATATATATATATATATATATATATATATATATATATATATATATATATATATATATATATATATATATATATATATTTTTTTTTTTTTTTTTTTTTTTTTTTGGCATTTAGACAAAAAAGTACATGGTAAGGGTCAAAATTATTGATTTTTCTTTTCATATTTTTTATGTCAAATGTTAAATGCTATATATGCAGACATACAGTTGAAGTCAAAATGAAGCCTGTAAATTTTCTTTTCTTTCTCAAATATTTCCCAAATGTTGGAACAGATTCAGGAATTTCTCACAGTATTTCCTATAATATTTTTTCTTCTGGAGAAAGTCTTATTTGTTTTATTTCAGCTAGAATAAAAGCAGTTCTTAATTGTTTTAAAGCCATTTTAAGGTCAATATTATTAGCCCCCTTAAGCAATATTAGTTTTGGATTGTCTCCAGAACAAACCACTTTTAAACAGTGACTTGTCTAATTACTCTAACTTTACCCTAATTAACCTAGTTAAGCCTTTAAATGTCACTTTAAGCTGAGTATCTTGAGTAGTATCTTGAAAAACATCCAGTCAAATATAATGTATATTAAGTAAATCCTGGGGCTTCAGTGTTTTCAAATGTTTTGAATATGGACCGCAAGACTGTCAATCCTAACTACTACACCTTTAGGAATTAAATTACTGCTTTATTTTGAATTATTTGACACACTAGCATGCGTTTAAACAAAAATGTCACTTTAAGATGAATACGAGTATCTTGAAGAATATCTAGTCAAATATTATAGTGTGGTCCCTAAGCGCTTTGAAATGAACCTTTTTTTATTCGATCTTTGACGTAACCTTAACTGAAACATGAAGAGAGGGCGGGGCAAAAGCCAATGAGAAGAAGGGGGCGGGGCATGTCAGACACTAAAGACCATTTGATTGGTCAGAAGATTTTATTAGAATCTGAAGTATGAGAAGACGTCAAAAAATGGTTGATCCATTTAGGCGGAAGTGACAAACTGCAAGCTTTGGATGTTTATATCTTCTAAATGTGACAGTTTTGGAGCACACTAGCTTGTAAACTAACATACCGATACTAACATCTAAAAAACATTCTTTTAATTTCATGGGATCTGAGTGTGCGCTAACTGCAGGTGATGCGGTACTTTCTGCTCTCTGTGTCATTGAGATCCCGGACTATTTATTTTTTCTTTTGAGTTTTTCACACATTAATATTTAAAGCAGTGTTTTTAAATCCCCAGGGGCATTTTCTAATCGGAAGTGAGAATCCCTAGTGAGTGTGAAGGGCTGTGAGTGTGGTCTTCCGAGGGAGCATCTCAAAAATGACATTATTTGGAAAGCTCTTTGCAAAGGGAGCAGTAATTTGTGAACTCTTTTTTTTAAGAGTCTTATGTTTGGGTACATTTTTGGCTGTAGTCAAAAATACACTGCTCTCTCAGAAATAAAGGTACAGAAGGGGGTGGTACCTTTTCAGTATTTTTGTTCCTAACAGGTCCTTAAAGTTACATATTGATTAATTTTCCTTCAGCTTAGTCCCTTTATTCATCAGGGATTGAACCGCCTATTCCAGCATATGTTTTACACAGCGGATGCCCTTCCAGCTGCAACCCAGTACTGGGAAACATCCATACACACTCATTCACACACACTCATACACTACAGCCAATTTAGTTAATCAATTCCCCTATAGCACATGTGTTTGGACTGTGGGAGGCACCCGAAGGAAACCCATGCCAACATGGGGAGAACATGCAAACTCCACACAGAAATGGCAACTGACCCAGCCAGGACTCGAACCAGCAACCTTATTGCTGTGAGTCCACAGTGTTAACCACTGAGCCACAGTGTTTTCCAGTACTGGGTTGTGGCTAGAAAGGCATGCGCTGTGTAAAACATATGCTGGAATAGTTGGTGGTTCATTCCGCTGTGGTATATATAAGGCACTAAGCCGAAAGAAAAATGAATGAATGAATTACTGTACACTTGCTAGTGGACTTATGGAAGGGTTCCCCATTAAGGGATTGAGTTGTTCACAGTTGTTTGTAAGCCCCTATTAAAGTATACATATGTAAATTTTCACCTTCCTAAGTGCCCATCAAAGATGCAAAAACACTCCAAATGTTGCCCCCTGGTCTTTGGGGACTGCATATTTGATGTTTCTCCTTTAATAAACTCATGATTTAGATCATCAGCTAGTTATGAAAGAGCTGAACTTCATGAGTGTTTCAGAAAACATATAGTTGAAGTCAGAATTATTAGCCCTCCTGTATATTTTTCCCCAATTTCTGTTTAACGGAGAGATTTTTTCAACACATTTCTAAACACAATAGTTTTAATAACTCATAATAACTGATTTCTTTTCTCTTTGTCATGATGACAGCACATAATGTTAGACTAGATATTCTTTAAGACACTAATATTCAGCTTAAAGTGACATTTAAAGGCTTAACTAGGTTAATTAGGGTAAAGTTAGGGTAATTAGGCAAGTCATTGTATAACAGTGGTTTGTTCTGGAGACAATCCAAAACTAATATTGCTTAAGGGGGCTAATAATATTGACCTTAAAATGAGTTTAAAACAATTAAAAACTGCTTTAATTCCAGCCGAAATAAAACAAATAAGACTTTCTCCAGAAGAAAAAATATTGGAGGGAATACTGTGAGAAATTCCTGAATCTGTTCAACATCATTTGGGAAATCATTGAAAAAGAAATCAAAAATTCACAGGAGGGCGAACTGACGTCAGCTGTACATACAAAATATGTGCAGAGTAGGCTTGGGTGGTAATACGGTAATATGGTATACCGCGGGATCTAGAAATACCAACGGTGTAAGTTTCAATACCGTTATACCGTCATAAAAAACAATGCACTTAAATAGGAGACAAGTATTAAGTAGTAAATATTATTTATTTAATGCCTAAAAATGCGTGTGCGTGATTGTCATCACGGGACAGTGTGGAGGAGAGAGAGAGAGGTGAGGTAAGATGGCGAGTCGCGCACCAAGTGACCTGATCTCGAAAAAGAACACAACCTCAGCAGTTTGGCAGTATTTCGGGTTTCAACCGAACGAGAAGGGAGACGTGGTAAATGCGAAGTAGAGGTCTGCGGGAGCCGTGGGACCCGACTAGATTTCTTGCGGTGTGGGAATACATTTCCGAATAAAGCGCGGGAGCGGTCAGTAACTCTGGTGTAATTTGAACGGGCGGTCTAACAATATCGAGCACACGCGCATGGATGCTGTTTATGTGTGTCTGTGTGTGTGAATGAGAGAGAGCGTCCCGCGCAGATCTCTAATCCGAACAAGACAAGCAGGTGACCGCAAACCTAAGGTCGCATATACCGTATTCAGTTTCTGAATGGTTTAGGCACAAGACAACAGTTTCCTAACGCTGTCTAACCCAGTGTTTCCCAACCCTGTTCCTGAAGGCACACCAACAGTACACATTTTCAACCTCTCCCTAATCAAACACACCTGAATCAACTCATCAGAACATTAGAAGAGACTTCACAACCTGACAAGAATAGGTTAGATAAGGGAGACATACAAAATATGTACTGTTGGTGTGCCTCCAGGAACAGAGTTGGGAAACACTGGTCTAACCCTTACGTCATAATTTTTTTATTATGCACGGTAATACCAGATACCGAGGTAAAAAAGGGAGGACGTTTGACGGTATCAAAATATGGATACAGCCCAAGCCTAGTGCAGAGCTGTGGCTCTTCAGGACCAGGATTGAAAAACCACTGCTTCAGGAGGCCAAGTTGTAGATTTGTCAAGTGCACCCTATAATTCCCATATGCTTATTCAACATATGACATATTTTAACCCTAAATGGCAGATGTTATTGGCCAAGTACTCATAAATCCCCCTGAGGAGAAAAGCATTCATTTATATACAGGCATTAGACAAAGCATCAGTATTAATGTCAACATATGCTATGAAAATGAGATTATCTGTTGAGGGCGGAGTGGTGGCTCAGTGGTTAGCACTGTGGCCTCACAGCAAGAAGGTCGCTGGTTCGAGTCCCAGGTGGGTCAGTTGGCATTTCTGTGTGGAGTTTGCATGTTCTCCCCGTGATGGCATGGGTTTCCTCCGGGAGCCCCCCACAGTCCAAACACATGCGCTAATGGGGAATTG
Organism: Danio aesculapii; assembly: GCF_903798145.1. Classification (NCBI taxonomy): domain Eukaryota; kingdom Metazoa; phylum Chordata; class Actinopteri; order Cypriniformes; family Danionidae; genus Danio; species Danio aesculapii. Next base: position 1,665,710 of record NC_079436.1, on the reverse strand, counting down.
ATTAACTAAACTGAGTGTGTGTGTGTGTGTGTGTGTGTGTGTGTGTGTGTGTGTGAAAGTGAGAGTGTATAGGTGTTTCCCAGTACTGGGTTGCAGCTGGAAGGGCATACGCTGCATAAAACAAATGCTGGAATAGTTGGCGGTTCGTTTCGCTATTGCAACCCCTGATAAATAAGGGACTAAGTGATTATTTAAACAGCTCAAATAAAATTAATTGGCCTTTAAATAAATTAAACTGGTCGTTAGGAACTCTCTGTTTTCCTTTTCTTTGATTGGCTGATCGCTCTGTAGAACAAGCAGTTTGGGAAACGGAGAGATGGATGATTGATGAATCAATTAGTGAGAGCTTGGATGAGCCTAAATTAAACTTCAGGCTATGAGTTTTTAGCCAACAAGTCATAAATTGGATTGGAATAAGTTCAGGGGGTTAGTTTTGAAGCTTCACATTAGTTACATACACTGTAAAAAAATAGATCTGCTAATTAACAGTGTTTATTTGCGGTGGTGAGTTGCATTATGGGATGTTGATCTCTGCTCTGTCGACTTTTGATGTTAAAAATTCAATTCTACAGATGTGAAAGTGATTTTTATTGACATTTTAGTCATTTAAAGTAATAATATATTGTATAAGAAGTAATATATAGAGAAATAAGTGTGTAAAATAACAGAAAATGAGCTGCAGTTTATTACAAGATGTTTGTAGCATAATATACAACACCAACACAGACAATATAGCACTGAAAACTACTACACATAACAATAAACACTACAATATATGAAAACTGTTTATTGACAGATCTTTTTTACAGTGTAATTCCCTTCAGAACACAGGGAAGTCGCACAAATTGTGAGTATTTTTGACTGTATTTTTGATTAAACTTGTCGAATAGTTCCCACGAAAGGGAAACAAAAATAGAAACACAGACAGATCTGATGCTTTAGCGCAAAGGATCCGCAGGGAAATGGCATCATGATGTCGAAACTCTGAGGCTTGATCTCATTATTACAGCTGAAGCAAACCACATGCCCCTGGATTTACTGACTAATACTGATGCATGGAGTAAAGCTCTTTATTATCATTGCAGAGAGTCAGGTTATGACAACATCTCTTTATAAACTCAGTCATTCATTCATTTTCCTTCGGCTCAGTCCCTTATTTATCAGGGGGCGCCACAGCAGAATGAACCAACAACTATTCTGGTATATGTTTTACACAGCGGATGCCCTTTCAGCCGCAACCCAGTACTGAGAAACACACATACACACTCATTCACACACACACTCATACACTACAGCCAATTTAGTTCATCAATTCACCTATAGTGGATGTGTTTGGACTGTGGGGGAAACCGGAGCACCCGGAGGAAATCCACGCCAACATGGGGAGAACATGCAAACCGGCCCAGCCGGGACTCAAACCAACAACCTTCTTGCTGTGAGGTCACTGTGCTAACCACTGAGCCACCGTGCTGCCCGCTTTATGAACTCATGAAAGCATAAAAATAGCTAAAACGCACAATTATTTACTTAAAATGTGACTCCTCAATAAAGTAATGATTTAATTCTTAAAGGTGCAGCATGTTTTGATAGTATTGTGCTCCAAATTCAAAACATTGGACAGATTTTGTTTATTTCAGGTTGCCAGATTGACCTTTATAAACATTTGTAATAGTGTGCTGTGCTGTATTGTCTGTGTTGGTGTTGTATATTACTCTACAAACACCTTGTAATGAACTGCAGCACATTTTATGTTATTTTACACACTTATTTCTCTAGATATATTATCTCTTACGCATTATATTATTATTTCAAATGACTAAAATGTCAACAAAAGTCACTTTGTTAAACTGTTAAAGAGTTTTTTAATGAATCGCACATTTTGAAAGGAGAATAACTGACTAGCATTGTTTTTCAGATAAACAAATATGTTCATTTAGCATTTTTCTTAAACATCTGAAAACATATTATGGTATTTTATGCTGTAGAAGAGTCAAAAACCTACATACAGCACTTTTAAAAACAGAAAAGATTTTAATTTGTGCTTTCTGTCAATTCTCAATACATTTGTATCTCATGCTGGTAATTATGCATGGAAATAGCTTAAAAACATTGACAAAATCAATAATTTGATTGTTAAAGAAGCAGTATGCATTGATAGTATTCAAAACATTGGCAAGGTTTTTGTTTATTTCAGGTTGCCAGATTGATTTTTATAAACATTTGTAATAGTTTGCAGTGCTGTATTGTCTGTGTTGGTGTTGTATATTACACTACAAACACCTTGTAATGAACTGCAGCACACCTTCTGTTATTTTACACACTCATTTCTCTAGATATATTATTTCTTACGCATTATATTATTATTTCAAATGACTAAAATGTCAACAAAAGTCACTTTGTTAAACTGTTAAAGAGTTTTTTAATGAATCACACATTATGAAAGGAGAATAACTGACTAGCATTGTTTTTCAGATAAACAAATATGTTCATTTAGCATGTTTCTTAAACATCTGAAAACATATTATTGTATTTTATGCTGTAGGCCAGAGTTTCCCTACCCTGTTCCTGAAGGCACACCAACAGTACACATTTTCCATCTCTCCCTATTCAAATACACCTGAATCAAATCATCAGAACATTAGAAGAGACTTGAAAACCTGAAATGAATGGTTCAGATAAGGGAGACATCCAAAAGATGTACTGTTGGTGTGCCTTCAGGAACAGGGTTGGGAAACACTGCTGTAGAAGAACCTACATACAGCACTTTTAAAAACAGAAAAGATTTTAATTTGTGTTTTCTGTCAATTCTCAATACATTTGTAAACATCTCATGCTGGTGATTATGCATGGAATTAGCTTAAAAACACAATTATTTACTTTATATGTGACAAAATCAATAATTTGATTGTTAAAGAAGCAGTATGCATTGACAGTATTCAAAACATTGGAAAGGTTTTTGTTTTTTTCAGGTTGCCAGATTGATTTTTATAAACATTTGTAATAGTGTGCAGTGCTGTACTGCCTGTTTATTACTCTACAAACACCTTGTAATTCATGAGTTCACACTTGCAATGGTTTCAGAATAAAGCGTATTTGGCGTGCTGTCCGGGGAGAGGGCTCTGAGCTCGAGGAGACACCCCAACTCAAGTTATTCCTCTTATCAGGAAACAGAGAGGAGTTGGGATTCGAGCAAAGTATCTAGCCCGGCCCCAGAACGCTCTCCCTGGGAATGTAATGCTTAAGAGGTGAGGTGTCAGGGTGGTTGAGGGATGCTAAAGTCGTGAGATGCTGCAGGTAAGACAGCTTTGGTATATAAAGGGGTTTGGTCAAGAACTGATTTGATAATAGAATAATTGTCAATGACGTATTCGATACTGAATTTTGTTTACAAAACATCACTTCACTGCAGCACATTTTCTGTTATTTTACAGACTTATTTCCTTATAGATTATTACTTATATTATTTAAAACGACTAAAGTGTCAATTAAAGTTGCTTTGTTAAACTGTAGAGTTGAATTTTCAACATCAAAAGTCGACAGAGCAGAGTTCAACATCCCATAATGCAATTCACCACTGTTTTTGTGGCATTGTTGCACATATTTCATTGTTGTGATGGGTCAGAGTAAAGTTTTTGACTGCATTTTTGTTTAAACGCATGCTAGTGTGTCAAATAATTCAAAATAAAGCAGTAATTTAATTCCTAAAGGTGTAGTAGTTAGGATTGACAGTCTTGCGGTCCATATTCAAAACATTTGAAAACACTGAAGCCCCAGGATTTACTTAATATACATTATATTTGACTGGATGTTTTTCAAGATCCTACTCAAGATACTCAGCCTAAAGTGACATTTAAAGGCTTAACCAGGTTAATTAGGGTAAAGTTAGGGTAATTAGACAAGTCATTGTATGACCAATCCAAAACTAATATTGCTTAAGGGGGCTAATAATATTGACCTTAAAATGGCTTTAAAACAATAAGAACTGCTTTTATTCTAGCCGAAATAAAACAAGACTTTCTCCAGAAGAAAAAAATACTATACACTAATATATACAGAAATAAAGGTACACAAGTTGTCACTGGGGTGGTAAAAAGGTACACGTTTGTACTTTAAGGGTCTATATTGGTACCTCAAAAGTATATATTAGTATCTAAAACATTTAAGAGGAACACTTTTGTACTTTTTAGGCACAAATATGTACCCTTGAGGTTTTAATATGGACTGTTTAGGTACAAACGTGTACCTTTAGAAAAGGTACCACCCCAGTGACAACTCACGTATTTTCTGAAATACCTTTATTTCCTCACCTTTATTTCTGAAAGTGTATAGTGTTCTTCTGGAGAAAGTCTTATTTGTTTATATTTCGGCTAGAATAAAAGCAGTTCTTATTGTTTTAAACCCATTTTAAACTGTGCCAGGACTCCATGATGAAGCTGAAGGTAAAGCTGGACGTGTGTTTCTGTTTTCTTCAGACCAGCTGCATCACAATAAGACATACAGTTGAAGACAAAATTATTCGCCCTCCTGTGAATTTCTTCATCAAATATTTCCCAAATGATGTTGAACAGATTCAGGAATTTCTCACAGTATTTCCTCTAATATTTTTTCTTCTGGAGAAAGTCTTATTTCTTTTATTTCGGCTAGGATAAAAGCAGTTCTTATTGTTTTAAAGCCATTTTAAGGTCAATATTATTAGCCTCCTTCAGCAATACTAGTTTTGGATTGTCTCCAGAACAAACCACTGTTATACAATGACTTGTCTAATTACCCTAACTTTACCCTAATTACCCTAGTTAAGCCTTTAAATGTCACTTACAGCTGAGTATCTTGAGTAGTATCTTGAAAAACATCCAGTCAAATATAATGTATATTAAGTAAAACCTGGGGCTTCAGTGTTTTCAAATGTTTTGAATATGGACCACAAGACTGTCAATCCTAACTACTACACCTTTAGGAATTAAATTACTGCTTTATTTTGAATTATCTGACACACTAGCATGCGTTTAAACAAAAATACAGTCAAAAACTTTACTCTGACCCATCACAACAATGAAATATGCGCAACAATGCCACAAAAACAGTGGTGAATTGCATTATGGGATGTTGAACTCTGCTCTGTCGACTTTTGATGCACCTACAGTTCAACTACATAATTTCACTACAGTTTAACAAAGCGACTTTAATTGACATTTTAGCCGTTTTACATAATATAAGAAATAATATATGAGGAAATAAGTCTGTAAAATAACAGAAAATGTCCTGCAGTTCCTGAATCTGTTCAACTTCATTTGGGAAATATTGAAAAATTCACAGTAGGGCGAATCATTTTGACTTGTACATATTTGCTGAATGTCAAGAAAAAAATGGCTGATTTATTTGTACATGCAAATCTGTACAGAGACACATGTCAGTCAGATTTGTTCTAATGAATAATATAAGCAAACACACTGATCAGAAGTGTTTTCTGTGATGGTTTAGAGGGAGAAAATCTGCTCTTCTCGACTCTGACCCACATGAGGATTGAGCGGTGCGCTGACCTAGTTAAAAAGAGCTTTAAAGAGCCTTCATTCATCACATTAAATCATTCTTTTGTCAGACACAGACACGCTAGTATAATACAGATCACATTGTGCCGGAGTGACAATATAAACCTCTCTTTTCTGTGTTCTGATGTAAAGCCGGACATGCACGTGTTTTCTGATCTGCTTCATGCCGGCGGTGTTTCTGGAGTCTGATCATCACAGCCGGCTTTTCATAACCTTCATCAGTTCTTGGCAAAAAAAATAAAATCAAAGCTTGTTTATTAATTATGCATGACTTCAGCATGAGCTGCGAGAGTCTTTGAAGAGCGCAAAATAACACTCTTGGTTTCTGTGGTCAGAACTTTCAGATCTCTAACGAAGTGCAGAGCAAAGTTTTAGCTTTCAGATGTTTTTTTCACAGCAGGAAGGTTGCTGGTTCGAGTCTCGGCTGGGTCAGTTCGTGCTTCTATATGGAGTTTGCATGTTCTTCCCGTGTTGGCGTGGGTTTCCTCTGGGTGCTCCGGTTTCCCCCACAGTCCAAAGACATGCGCGATAGGGGAATTGATGAACTGAATTGGCTGTAGTGTATGAGTGTGTGTGTGAATGAGTGTGTATGGGTGTTTCCCAGTACTGTGTTGTGACTGGAAGGGCATCCGCTGTATAAAACATGCTGGAATAGTTGGCAGTTCATTCCACTGTGGCGATCCCTGATAAAAATCGAAGGAAAATTTAAATTTACTGTTGATTTACAATGGCGGGGACCTTTTTTCTCCTTCAGTAATAGATTAAAGCAGATTTTGAGCTGAATCTGTGGTGTTTGGAGATTCATATAATGGCTGTGAATGGTGACCGGTTTTTTAGATTAAAAATAAACACATACAAACGTGTTCAAATCAATAACCAAGGCTCCTGATGACACACTGAGGTCTTGTGAAGCGAAACGATCAGTCTGTGTATGAAATTGAACCTTATTTATGATATTATTAGCTGGTCAAACAATTCTCGGTGCATGTGTGAATGTAGTCCGGTCACTTTAATTGTGAAATTATGGACTAAAATCGGACTACATTCCCACATGCGCTGATATTTGTCTGACAAAATTAAAGCTAATAATATTAAAAATAATGTTCGTTTTTTTTACACAAGACCTCGGGAGCCTTGGCTATTGATTTGGATTCTAAAAACCACATTTTGTATATTTCTTTATTTATTTATTTGTATATTATTTATTAATTTATTTGTATATTTATTTATTTATTTATCAATTTTATATGCATGTTTTTTATTTATTTATTGTCTGTTTATTTGTATATTATTTATTAATGAATTTATTTGTATATATTTTTATTTGAATAATTATTATTTCTATGTTTTATATATACGTTTTTTTATTTATTTGTTTTCTGTTTATTTGTATGTTATTCATTCATTTATTTATTTGTATATTTATTTATTTTATGTATTTTATATGTATGTTTTTATTTATTTATTTTCTATTTATTTATATATTTTTATCTATTTGTTTATTTATTTATATATTATATATGTATGGTTTTATTTATTTATTTTCTATTTATTTATATATTTTTGTCTATTTGTTTATTTATTTATATATTATATATGTATGTTTTTATTTATTTATTTTGAATTTATAGATTTTTTATCTATTTATATTTTATTTATTTGTATATTTATGCATTTATATATTTTAAATGTATGTTTTTTATTTATTTATTTTCTATTTATTTGTATATTTATTTATTTGTATATTTATTAATTAATACATTTTATATGTTTATTTATTTATTGTTTTTATTTATTTGTGTATTAAATTTATTTATACAATTTATTTATTACAGTTTATTCATTCATTTATTTATTCATTTATTTATTTGTATATTTATTTATTCATAAATTTTATATGTATATTTTTTATTTAATTATTTTCTATTTGTATATTTTTTATTCTTTTATTTGTTTGTATTTTTATTTATAAATTTTATATAATTATTTTATATTTATATATAAATATATATATTTATTTATATAATATTACATATATTTTATATCTATTTATTTGCATACTATTAATTAATTTATTTGCATATTTATTTATTTATTTATATATTTTATGTGTTTATTTATTTATTTATTTTCTATTTATTTGCATATTATTTATTCAAATATTTTATTTGTATATTTATTTATATATTTTATATGTATGTTTTTATTTAGTTATTTTCTTTTTATTAGTATATTTATTTATTTGCATATTTATTTATTAATACATATATGTATATGTTTCTTTGTTTATTATTTTTATTTATTTATTTTTACATTTTATACATGGTTTAACTTATTTGTATATTATTTATTTATTCAGCTCAAAATCTTCTTTAATGCGCCACTGAGGAAGAAAAAAGGGGAAATTAACAGGAAATGTTCTTTATTGGGTGAACTATCCCTTTAAGTTCAGTAAATGCATCTTGTATGTTTCTGTCTGTCTCAACAGCATATCAGACGGAGAAATATGTGAATTTCAGAGGATCAGCTGTGAAAAAGAAAGCAGAAGAAACACAGAGGATCTCACTAACTGGAGTTGTGTGTGTGTGTGATACTGGATATAATCTCAGATGACTTGGAAAGTATGGCAGCACATTGAATTTTCCTCAAGACGACTAGAAGTCACTGTAGGAGAAGCAGCTCCATGATACGGAGAGGAGCAAAAACACGGGAGGATGTCAACAGAGGCCGAACTACAAGCAGATCTTAAAGTCCCCGTCAAGAAGGAGTCCAGGAGAAGAGGTCGGTTCAGCGTTTTTACAGTGACAGGTAACAATTTCATGTATTTATTTGACATGTTTGTTTAAAGTTATCAAGATGAATGTACATCGTGAGTCAGGGAGAAGGATTTTTTTCATATATTTTTACATCAATTGATTTTATTTTTTTATTTTATTTTATTTTATTTTATTTTATTTTATTTTATTTTATTTTATTTTATTTTATTTTATTTTATTTTATTTTTTATTTTATTTTATATTTTACTTTTAAATGTATTTTAATTTAATTAGATTTTTTTTATTATTATTTATTTTTTATTTAATTAAAATTTATTTTAAAATTTAATTTAGTAAAAAAAATTGTTTATTTTAATATTTTTTGTTTAATCTTGTTAACTTTAGTTTAGTTTGTCTTATTATTAGTTTGTCTTATTTAACTTCATTTAATAAAAAATGTATTAAATATTTTTATTTTATTAAAAAAATGTAATTCAATTTTTATCATTATTTTTAATTTAATTTAATTTAATTTTAGTTTTAATTTTATTTAATTTTATTTTTTATTAATTTATTTAAAATTTTTATTTAATTTTGCTTTATTTTTAATTATTTATTTATTTTTTACTTTAAGTTTAATTTAATTAGATTATTTTATTTTATATTTGTAAATTTTTTTGATTTCATTTAATTTTTGTTTTATTATTTTTTATTAAAATTTACTTTATTTTATTTTAGTTTGTCTTATCTTATTTTTTACTTTATTTAATTTAATTAATTAATTTTATTTTATTTTTATAATTATTTTTTATTTTATTTATTTTTATTTTGTTTAAAAAATGTATTTTATTATTTTTCTAATTAAATTTAATTTTATTGTATTTTATTTAATCCTATTTTAATTTATTTTATTTTATTTCATTTTATTTATTTTATTTTAAACTTTAATTCAATTTATTTTTTATCATAAACATAAATTAAGTTGAATATTTCTAAATATAATTTGTTTGTTTAAATTCAGCCCATATCAATTGTTTGCAACCACCTACCTTAAAATATTTTAGTATATCCAATGAATTAATTTTTAGTGTAACACTAGTTAGTTTATTTGTGTTTTTGACATATTTATTTGGATGAATGCACAATGTGCTTCCAGAAATATAACCAGATGCAAGTTTTACAAAGAATGTGTCATGAGTTATAGTTCAAATGTACCACAAAAGCAGATTATAAACATTAATAGCAAATCAATTAACTAATCATTTAACAGAGAAGTCAATACAACGAAACACAATTAGGATCAAAGCCTGAAAGGGTCAGTTTCAGAGAGTTATAAACATTATTACTGTGATATTTTGAGCTGAAACTTCACACACACACACACACACACACACACACACACACACACACACACACACACACACACACACACACACACACACACTCACACACACACACACACACACACACACACACGCACACACACACTAGAGACATCAGAGACACATTTAAAAAGCAGCATGATAAAGAGCACAGACTTATGCAGATAGGAGTGTGGCGTTCAGTGATTTTCTAACAATAAACAAATGTTCTAGATTCAGTGCCAATAAATGATGAATGAAATTCGCCCCGACCGTGATTTTCCCCCCCATCTCCATAGCAACTGCTGCATTCTGACAAAAATCCATCTGAAAACTGATTCAGAAGCACAGCTGTCACACACACACACACACACACACACACACACACACGCACACACACACGCACACACACACAAACACACACACACACACACAGTAACCTATGGCAGTTCTGGCAGAGCGTCAGACTCCCATTAAATGAGCACTTCAGTCAAATAACAGCAGCAGAAAGTAACACACTGAAATACATCATCAGATTTATTAACCAGGACATTATTAAAATATATGATGAAGCATATACACTACTGATGAAATTAAATGATAATCTACTTTTGAACAGTTATTTTATAGTGCAATAACATTTCATAATTGTACAATGTGTTTCTGATGAAATAAATGCAGTTTTGGTGAGCAGGAGAAGCTTAATTTAAAACATTTAAAGAGCTTACTGACCCCAAACTATTGACTGGTAGTGTATAATATAAAAAGCTTGTTGTTTTTCTTTACAAATGGTGAATATTAAAATTTGAAAACAATTTATCTTCATCTTTGAGATATACATACACACACACACACACATATATATATATATATATATATATATATATATATATATATATATATATATATATATATATATATATATATATATATATATATATATATATATATATATATATATATATATATACAGTTGAAGTCAGAGTTATTAGCCCCCCTCTGAATTTTTTTTTCTTTTTTAAATATTTCCCAAATGATGTTAACTGAGCAAGAAAATTTTCACAGTATGTCTGATAATGTTTTTTCTTCTGGAGAAAGTCTTATTTGTTTTATTTCGCCTAGAATAAAAGCAGTTTTAAATTTTTTATAAACCATTTTAAGGGCAATATCATTAGCCCCTTTAAGCAAAATGTTTTTTCAATAGTCTACTGAACAAACCATCGTTATACAATAACTTGCCTAATTACCCTAACCTCTCTAGTTAACCTAATTAACCTAGTTAAGCCTTTAAATGTCACTTTAAGCTGTATAGAAGTGTCTTGAAGATTATCTAGTCTAATATTATTTACTGTCATCATGACAAAGAGAAAATAAATCAGTTAGAAATGAGGAATCAAAACTATTATGTTTAGAAATGTGTTGAAAAAATCTTAAATCTTCTCTCCGTTAAACAGAAATTGGGGGGAAAAATAAACAGGGGGGCTAATAATGTTTATCGGAAAAAGAATTTGCTGAAAGGGGCTAATAATTTTGACCGTAAAATGGTTTATAAAAAATTAAAAACTGCTTTTATTCTAGCCGAAATAAAACAAATAAGACTTTCTCCAGAAGAAAAAACATTATCAGACATACTGTGAAAATTTCCTTGCTCTGGTAAACATCATTTGAGAAATATGTAAAAAAGAAAAATAACTCAAAGGGGGGCTAATAATTCTGACTTCAACTGTATCTCTATAAAAGCACTGTGCATTTTTGAGTGTGCCTCACACAGGTGAGTGGGCTTGACAAACCACCTGCAGAAAAACTTTACACAAACTCCATCCGTCAAGGACTCAATAAGGAGAAACATTGTTTACCTGTGAATATATCACACAATCACTTGTTTTCAATCTTAAATTCCTCTTTTTGTCACTTTGTCAACAAAAAAATCTAATTCAGTTCCATTCAAAGTCATAAATAAACAACAATGAAATAATTTCTGTAATATGCTGATGGTTTGTATGCATTATTTTCCTTTACAACTTCAAATTGATCAAAATTAGATCAAAATTGGGATCCAAAATAACTATTGCAAAGATATGAAGAACTATTTTGCACAATAAATGGGGGAAAATAGTGATTTAAGAGCTCTAAACTCAAATAGTTTGTGTTGGAAATCTGACACGGGTTATACTAGATTGTAAATATACTCTTGGGAATTAATATTTGTTTATGGAACCAATTAATATTTATTTATGCAAGCAGTCTTTCTTGTGTTCAGGTCACGGTCAGTTGGTGACCTCTTATCTGTTAGCATTATTGATGTGCAAAATGTACAGGTTATTGTTTGCTGTTGTTTTGCTTGCTTACATATAATAAAAAGAGTAAATTATACATATCATATTAAAATCCTTTTAAAAGGATCCCAGTGAAAGCTTTTTATTTTAAGAGTTCAGTTAGAGTTTACTAGTCTAAGTAATAAAATAAAATAAAATAAAATAAAATAAAATAAAATAAAATATATTTTTTAATTAAATTAAATTAAATTAAATTAAATTAAATTAAATTAAATTAAATTAAATTAAATTAAATTAAATTAAAAATAAATAAAACAGAAAATTTTATAGTAAAAATTTACTAAAGATTATTAAAATAAATAAAATAATGGAGAATATAAAAAATTAAATAAAATATAATAGAAAAAATTTAATAAATTATATTAAAAAAGAGATAATAGTACAATTTAATGTTAAAAATAAATAAATTATATTAAAAATAAATAAAATAAAATAAAATAGAAAAGATAATAGTCAAAATAAAAAATAATATAAGAAAATAAATTAGAAAAGATAATAGTACAAATAAAAAACTTGAAAATATAATAGTAAAAATTAAATAAATAATATAAAAAATAAATAAAATAAACTAGAAATAATTATAAAAATGAAATAAAATAAAATTTAATAAATAATATTTAAAAATAAAAAAGATAACAGTACAATTTAAAATAATATTAAAGATAAAATAAATAATAGTAAAAATAAAATTAAAAAATAAAATTGAAAAGATAATAGTACAAATAAAATAAAATAAATTAGAAAATATAACAGTAAACATAAAATAAATAATATAAAAAATAAAATAAACTAGAAAAGATAATAGTAAAAATATAATAAAAATAAAAATATATTAAAAAACAATAAAATAGAAGATAATAGTACAAATAAAAAACTTGAAAAGATAATAGTAAAAAATAAATGAATAATGTTAAAATTATATAAATAAATAGAAAAAATTGTAAAAATAAAATATAATAGAATTTTTAATAAATAATATAAAAAATAGAAAATATAATAGTACAATTTAAATAAATTTTAAAAATAAAATAAATTATATTAAAAATAAATAAACCAGAATAGTAAAGATAATAGTACAAATAAGATAAAAGAAAATAGAAAAGAAAATAGTAAAAATAAAAGAAAAATAAAATTAAATAAAACAGAAAACATAATTGTTAAAATAAAATAGAAAAGACAATAATCAAAATAAAAAATAAATAATAAAAATAAAATAATAAAATTAAGTTGAAAAGATAACAAATAAACTAAACTAAAAAATATAACAATAAATGTAAAATAAATAATATTAAAAATAAAATAAAATAAAATAAAATAAAATAGAAAAGATAATAGTAAAAATAAAACCAAATTAAATAAAATCGAAAATATAATAGTGAATATAAAATAAAATAAATAATAATAAAAATTATTAACAATTATAAAATTTATTAAAAACAAGATCAAATTAAATTAAAAGTTTAAAATATAGATTTTATTTTATCTATAAATACAATTACCATCAGCATTTCCGGAACACATAATAAAACCCCTAATAAAAGGCAAAATATTCTTCACCAATAATGAGACATATCTGATCATTTGTGTGATGGGGTTAAGAGGTGAATGAGTTTTCTGTGTCAGGTCTTCAAAACATAAGCGTCCCGTGACAGATTGAGGAGTCTGAGACCGTGGTCCTCCCCATATGCTGCCATCTGTCCTGCTGCCCGTTCACTGATCCACATCCATTATCATCCAATACCATCACCAGATATCAGCAACACAAGCAGATTAACCCTTTCCCAACATTTCACTTGAGTCTCATGCTTCTGATCTTAATATATGGATCAAACCTGTTGGGTGGTTTTCATCCACTCTGGGGGGATTTTGAGTCTTAATTTGGCCATAGCTTTCTCTGTGTTTCAGCAAATGGAGTGGTCTTTGGGAAAATGCTTTGAAGGTTTTCTAAAATTTAATAACACACTGGGTAAATTGACTCCCCTTTGGTTGTGTTGGGGGCTGTTTTGCCCCATTGACTTCCATTATGATCACATTATTTGATTGCAAAGCCATGACAGCATATAATCATGCATTCCTGATTGTTGCTGGTTTTCCCTGTTGGGAGGAGGTGCAATTGTCATTTTTACTGTTGTCAGTACAGGAGCCAATCGTTGATCACTATAGACTGACAATTGTCTGGTGGACGGGCTTGTTTCGGCAGGTTTTGCGTAATTCAAACGTTTAGAAATGAAACTAAATAGACAGTTGTTGTTTAATTGTATTGGTGATTGCTAATGTGAAATTTAATCATAAGCTTGGCAAGCAGTTTTGGAGAACTTAATGTTTCCCCATTCAAACAGAATGCCTGAATGGTGTTTCAAAGACGGTGATGACTTGCCTTAAAGGGACTTCAGCCATATGCACACAAATCTTTAATTATTCCAGCATAACACTCTGTAAGAGATGTGTTTATCCTGAATGTGTTACAGTATTTCTCTCTCTGTGGGGATGTTTAGGTCAGGATCGCAGTGAACAGGCCCTGATTCAGCGCTACAGAGGCGACGGCGTCCGTTATAAGGCTAAACTGATTGGGATTGATGATGTGACGGCGACGCGAGGAGACAAACTGTGCCAGGACTCCATGATGAAGCTGAAGGTAAAGCTGGACGTGTGTTTCTGTTTTCTTCAGCCCAGCTGCATCACAATAAGACATACAGTTGAAGCCAAAATTATTCGCCCTCTTGTGAATTTCTTTATCAAATATTTCCCAAACGATGTTGAACAGATTCAGGAATTTCTCACAGTATTTCCTCTAATATATTTTCTTCTGGAGAAAGTCTTATTTCTTTTATTTCGGCTAGAATAAAAGCTGTTCTTATTGTTTTAAACTCATTTTAAGGTCAATATTATTAGCCCCTTTAAGCAATATTAGTTTTGGATTGTCTCCAGAACAAACCACTGTTATACAATGACTTGCCTAATTACTCTAACTTTACCCTAATTACCCTAGTTAAGCCTTTAAATGTCACTTTAAGCTGAATACTAGTGTCTTGAAGAATATCTAGTCTAATATTTACTGTCATCATGACAAAGATAAAAGAAATCAGTTATTAGAAGTGAGAAATTAAAACTATATATCTGCCAATAGGGTATGAAAAATAATCTTGTTTTTCCTTTTGACATGCTTTCTTACCCCATTGGCAGATTATTTTGCTTGTTTTAAGAAAGAAACTCACAAAATTTGTATATATTATTTCTTTAAAAAGAACATTATGTTTTGCTTGTCTAAAAAAGCTTTTTTTATTAGGATATGCAAAAGGTACACAAATTGGGATCACATACAAAGAAAACAAAACAACAACAACAACAACAACAGATGAAAAACACACACACAAAAAAATAACAGAAACAACAACAATACAGTCATGTACTGGCAGATGTGTGTGTTTGCATGAATGTGTGTGTGCGGGGGGGGGGGGGGGGGGTATTTAGATGGACAGGTCAGAGTACATACATAAGGGAGAAAAAGAAATTATATATATATATATATATATATATATATATATATATATATATATATATATATATATATATATATATATATATACATGTATAACAGTCAATAGATTAAGCAAATAACAGATATAAATAAAACAGATTATTCCAATGTCAATCAGACTGTTGAACACTGATCAATAGTGTGTTTAATTCTTTTGCATGTTGACTTATTTTTAATTGTTATTATGTCAGAACCTGCTGATGTGCTGTGTGAGTCCACAGAAAATTTCCCCTTGAGGGACAATAAAGTATACAAACAACAAACAAACAAACAAACAAACAAACAAACAAACAAACAAACAAACAAACAAACAAACAAACAGATAGAAAGAAATCAATCAGTGGTAAGGAGTGACAACAATGATAGTAATGTAATGATAGTAATAATGTCAGTAAAAAGAAAGTAAGGACATTAGAAAACGCTTTTTGATTTAAGAATTTTAGATATTTGGACACAAGACAAAAACTCTAAGTAAGAAAAGCAGTTTTTGCAGTGTGCTAATTCTATTTTTTAGTATGTATATAGTATGTATATTTTTAGTATGTATTCTACTATTTAGTATGTATAGTATGTGAATTGGGATGCACTTTTCATTATCATGTGTGTTGAAGCGTTTGGCTCCAGTGTTGTCATTTTTCACTGGCTGTAGAGTCATTAATCAGAAAGCTCTGGCGTTTGGCTCAAAATTCTGGCAGCAGAAGCGGATCTTTAAGCAGCCAAGAGCAAAGATGGCTTTTCTCTTTCCCTTTTTTTTTACTCAATTCATTTTGTGAAGTCTTAGATTGCCCAAGCTTTAACCTGTTCTTCATAGACTTGATTTAGACACTCCAGCTTTTAGACTTCAAACTAAATAAACGATAGTTCACCTAAAATAGAAAATTCCCTCACTATCTTTTTGAGTTTTTTATTCTGTTGAACACAAAAGAAGATATTTTGAGGAATGCTGAAAGCCTGTAGACATCCATAGAAGGAAAAACATATGCTATAGAAATCAGTGGTGACAGGTTTCCAGCAATCTTTCTTTTGTTGAAGGAGAGCTGAAAACCTGTAACCATTGACTTCCATAGTCGTTATTATTAATATTTTTATTATTTGTATTCATTTTTATTTGTGCAATAATGTAAGGTGACTTTATTATTTTGTAAAACACCCAAAAATATTCAGTCAATAAATAAATAAATGACAGCAACCAGCACAGTGATGTAACATCCCCAGTCTGACGTATGCCAATGTCTTTCTGATAAAGTGAGGAGACGTTTACTGCAGGTTTTCATGCTTTGGTTTTCTCCTTTGTTCACTGCTGCAGGGAATCGCTGCCTCAGCACGCTCAAAAGGGAAACACAAGCAGAGGATTTTCCTGACCGTGTCTTTTGGTGGAATCAAGATTTATGATGAGCGATCAGGGGTAAGAGTTTTAGTGTAAATCCTTCATCTGTTTAACCGTAGCTGTAATCCTCACTGCTGGAAATGTTAAAAAATATATGGATAAATATATATCTGATATATGCAGTAGTTGAAGACAAAATTATTAGCCCTACTGTGATGTGAATCATTTTTCCAATATTTTCCAAGTAATGTTTAACAGATATTTTACAATATTTCCTATTTTATATATATGTATGTTCGTGACATAGATTCAACAAGATACTGGAAATATTCCTCAGAGATTTTGCTTTATATTGACATGATAGAATCACACAGTTGCTGCAGATTTGTCGGCTGCATATCCATGATGCCAATCTCCCATTCCACCACATCCCAAAGGTGCTCTATTGGATTGAGCTCTGGTGACTGTGGAGGCCATTAGAGTACAGTGAACTCATTGTCATGTTCAAGAAACCAGTCTGAGATGATTCACGCTTTATGACATGGTGTGTTATCCTGCTGGAAGTAACCATCAGAAGATGGAGACACTGTGGTCATAAAGGGATGGACATGGTCAGCAACAATACTGAGGTAGGCTGTGGCGTTGACACCATGCTCAATTGGTACTAATGGACCCAAAGTGTGCCAAGAAAACACCATTACACCACCACCACCAGCCTGAACCGTTGATACAAGGCAGGATGGATCCATGCTTTCCTGTTGTTGATGCCAAATTCTGAGCCGAGCATCCAAATGTGTCAGCAGAAATGGAGACTCATCAGACCAGGCGACGTTTCTCCAATCTTCTGTTGTCCAGTTTTGGTGAGCCTGTGTGAATTGTAGCCTCAGTTTCCTGTTCTTAGCTGACAGGAGCGGCACCCGGTGTGGTCTTCTGCTGCTGTAGCCCATCATCCTCAAGGTTGGACGTGTTGTGTGTTCAGAGATGCTCTTCTGCAGACCTCGGTTGTAACGAGTGCTTATTTGAGTTACTGTTGCCTTTCTATCAGCTGGAACCAGTCTGGCCATTCTCCTCTGACCTCTGGCATCAACAAGGCATTTGCGCCCACAGAACTCCCGCTCACTGGATATTTCCTCTTTGTCGGACCATTCTCTGTAAACCCTAGAGATGGTTGTGCATGAAAATCCCAGTAGATCAGCAGTTTATGAAATACTCAGACCAGCCTGTCTGGCACCAACAACCATGCCACGTTCAGAGTCACTTAAATCATCTTTTTTCTGGAGAAAGTCTTAAAGATTTTTTTTAATGTAAAAACTACTAAGGTTAATATTATTAGCCTCTTTAAGTATAATTTTTTTTCGTTCAGTTATCTACAAAAAAAAACACTTAAAATGTCTCTTTTTATTATTAAGAACTGCTTTTATTCTAGCTGAAATAAAACAGATAAGACTTTCTCCAGAAGCAAAAACATCATAGGAAATACTGTGAAAAATTCCTGGCTCTGTTAAACATCATTTGGGAAACATTTGAGAAGTAAAAAGAAAGTCACAGGAGGGGGGAAAATTCTGACTTTAGCTGTTTAATGATGAGAACATCCTCAATCCTCAGGTCTTACAGCATCACCACTCTGTACATGAAATCTCCTACATTGCCAAAGACTCACGGGACCATCGCGCCTTCGGTTATGTGTGCGGGAAAAAAGGCAACCACAAATTTGTGGCAATCAAAACAAGCCATGCGGTAAGTGCTTATAGTTTTTTAATATTCCTAAATATTCATAAAAATATCTATTGTTTGAGCATTTAAAAGATATGACTGTCCAAGCTCATTAGAATATGATATGGTGCTCCGGGAACATTTCATTGCACGTTTCTGATAACAAATCCACTAGAGGGCGCTGTCTGCATTTTTGTGAATCTGAAATACGTTACTTAGGGTGTGTTTAGTTGTACGTTTCAGATACACATCCTTCTTATAGATGTCCAAGAGAAGATGGAGCTTGTGGTACAGATCAGCTGGCGAAACACTGAGCTAAACCCTTCGCTAAACCCAACCAATAGTGTTTTCAGAAGCAGACGGATGGGAAAAGTGCACTGCGAACACATAGTTTACCTTGATTTTACATTGCTCTACTTTCTTTTGTGTAAGCGTGCTTCACTGGACTCAAACCCGAGCGCTCTGCAGCACAAACACAACAAAGTGAGCTACGAGCAAACGCCAGAAAAGTGTCCATATGGAGATAGGGGACGCAAATGCGTTCATTACAAATCACAGACAGCGTTAAGATGTTTAGTGGTGTTTATTTGGTGTTGTGCAAGAAAATGCATGTAAATAATTCTTTATTCGTCAATAATATGTCCCTGTAAATATCATTAGTGTGAAAAGGAACAAATGTTTGTCATCATACTGCCCCCTAGTGTTCGTTTTACCTACAAACTGACAGCCAAACCTGTATTTAAGTACGTTTTTTTGCAGATTCACAAAATTGTAGGCATATTTCCAGTGAGCTTGTGCTGTTTTTCTTGTAGGCAGCGCCAGTTATACTGGATCTGCGGGACCTTTTCACCCTCATTCATGATATAAAACAAAGGGAAGAAGCAGAAAAAAAGAGCCAGAAGGAAAAACACTGTGAACAAGTCATCTATCAGGTAAGATTATTAATAAATTAACTAATGGAACCGTATTTTTAATATGCTTCATGCCAGACAGAAATGAGAATATAAATCAACATGTGGTCACTTTATTTTAAGGTACAATTTTCGCTATTAATAAAGTGTTAACTATGACTTTAGCCTTAATAAACTCCTAATTTGCTGCTTATTAATAGTTATTAAGGTCGTGGATGGGTTTAGGTATTGGGTAGGAGTAGAAATGTAGAATAAGATTGTGCAGGATATCTGTTTTATAAATTAGTATTATTTATGCTGTCCTTTTTCAAGAAAGTTTGTTTGCGACATATAAAATACACAAGAAATACACAACCATATACAAACAAAATGATTTCACCATCACCATATATCCTAAGGTAACAATGTTTATATCTATTCAGATCTATTTTTCTATTTTTAACTGGAACCCTGTAATGTCTACTAATAAATTGCCAATATATTAATAATAAGCGAGTAATAAGCCACTAGTTAATTGTGAGAATTGGTACACAAACTAAAACTTTACCGAATATATTCAAAAATACTGAAATTATAAATGTGGGCATTCCTCCCAGAAAATCAATCGACACCCATGTGAATACATTTTCTTTTGTCACCATTAAAGTTGTTGGTTTATTTATTACATTTATTGGGATTTCTTAATGAGATCTTTTAAAAATATGGCCTGTCTCTCTTAATGATGACACAGACTATTCTGGAAGATGAGGTTGATGATCCGGTGTATCAGGTGAGTGCTTCTTTAACCTGATTTTATTATTATTTACATCCAGCTTGAGTTTATTCTCATTTAATCCCTCCATTTAAATGTCGTCAATATTCTTTTTTTGTTTTGTTTTTTGCTGTTACTATTCACAGAAGTTCAACTCTTGTCATTGGCAGTGTAATATGCATGGAGCCAGTTCAGTCTCAGAAATATTACATTTACAAAATATAGTTCATGCATGCACAACACAATTCACATTTACAAAATCCAATTCATCAATTCGAAACATGATTCATAAATACACAAATCCAATTCGTAAATTCAAAGCACAGTTTGTAAATGCACAAATCAAATTTTTTATTTAAAACACAATTCAAAAATACACAAATCCAATTCGTAAATTCAAAACACAATTTGTACATACACAAATGCAATTCGTAAATTCAAAACACGATTCAAAAATACTCAAACCCAATTCGTAAATTCGAAACACGTTTCAAAAATACTCAAACCCAATTCGTAAATTCAAAACACGATTCAAAAATACACAAATCCAAT
Source organism: Danio aesculapii (assembly GCF_903798145.1). Classification (NCBI taxonomy): domain Eukaryota; kingdom Metazoa; phylum Chordata; class Actinopteri; order Cypriniformes; family Danionidae; genus Danio; species Danio aesculapii. Next base: position 1,644,919 of record NC_079436.1, on the reverse strand, counting down.
TCGTAAATTCAAAACACGATTCAAAAATACTCAAACCCAATTCGTAAATTCGAAAAACGATTCAAAAACACACAAATGCAATTTGTAAGTTCAAAACATGATTCCTAAATACACAAATCCAATTCGTAATTCAAAACACGATTCATAAATTCACAAGTCCTATTTGTAAGTTCATAACACAATTCGTAAATACACAAATCCAATTCGTAAATACAAAACATTATTCAAGAATACACAAATGCAATTTGTAAATTCGAAACACGATTCAAAAATACACAAGTCCAATTCATATGGCAAAAATATTTATGATTTTTACTTCAGAATTTTTTTAATTGGTAAATGTGAATAATGGTGCGCATGTATGACTTTTATTCCTTAAATGTATAATTTTTGAGACTGATCTGACTCCATAGTGTTTTGATATGCAGTCATGTTCGGTGCTTCTGTGTTTATGTGCTATTAAGAGTCAGAACCGTCTTCACTGGATGTGCTTGGATATGTTGAATCCAGTGCTCTCGATCTCGCTAACACTGAATACAGACAACTCTAACATCCATATCGGAAGCAGAAAATCTAAGACGGAAGCTCTCAGATTTGGTTTAGCTAGACTGTGTAGCATTTGCAACATTTTGAGTCATGAAAAAGAGCTTTTTATTCTGTTAAAGTGGTACTTTTCTGGACTGTTGTCTATTTAAAAAAAATAAATGTTTGTTTATTTGGTTGTTTTATCAGAAGAACGTTTTATTTCTTCATTCAGCTCAGGAGACATGACTGTCTATCATAGCTAATGTCATTTCAAATGCTTTTCTCTGTATTTAACTTTTTAAAAATCATATTTTAGGCACTGGTGCTTCTTTAAGTCTGACGTCTAATTGTGATTTATGGCTTTTATTAGCAATCTCGATTAACTGTTCTTAACTAGGGCTTACATTAATTAAATTTAGAGACCTGATAGTAATGTTTTTAATCCCAGGCTCATTGAAAATATGTACCTCAGACTACATTTTTGCAAATATTTTGTAAAATACATTTCTCCGGGTACATTTAGTTGCACGTTTTAGATGACAGATCCACTAGAGGGCGCTGTTTGCAAAAATCTGAAATATGTTATTTACGGTGTACGTTTCAGATACATGTCTTTCTTGTAGATGGCCAGGAGAAGGCAGAGCTTGTTGTACACATAGATCAGCTAGCAAAACATTGAGCTAAACCCTTCACTAAACCCAACCAATAGTGTTTTCAGAAGCAGACGGAAGTGAAAAGTGCACTGAAAACACATAGTTTACCTTGATTTTACATTGCTTTTATCTATTTTGTTTAAATGTAATTCACCGGACTCAAACACGAGTGCTCTGCTGCACAAACACAACACCGTACAAAATGAGCTACGAGCAAACGGCAGAAAAGTGTCCATATGGAGACAGATAGGGGACGCAAACGCGTTCTCTACAAATCATAGACAGCGTTAAGATGTTTAGTGCTGTTTATTTGGTGTTGTGCAAAGAACTACATGACAATTATTCGTCAATAATTTGTAAATATCATAGTGTGAAAAGGAACAACAGTTGATATCATCATACTGCCCCCTACTGGTTATTTCACCTACAAACCACAGTCTAATGTGCACAGTTTTCAGTTTCGCAAAAATGTAGGCTAAAGCGCGTATTTTTAATGAGCCTGTGTACTAAAAATTATTACAGGTTTCTTAAATAAAAAAAAAAGAATAAATAGTTGGTTATTTTCTGTTGTTTTAAACAACAACAACAATAAAAAGGGGTTCTCGATTAGGTTGCAAAACACTTTTTATTGATAAACCGTCAGTATTTAACTGTTCTTAGTGTTGATTGGTTCCATATGGGGCTTTTCTCATTTTCTTTTCCAACTCCTTGTAGTACATTGTGTTTGAAGCCGGACACGAGCCCCTGCATGGCCACCAATCAGAGGAGAGCGTTTACCAGGTACTTCCTTGAGCCAGTCCGTCTTCGCCAACACTTTTACTGTTAGAAAAATCACATAGAAAGCTGAACCTAAAAATATGCATTCCTGCAAGATGTCCCATGAAGGGAAACTATTTAAATGTGTAATAATCTGCCAGTTATGTACAGTTGAAGTCAGAATTATTCGCCCTCCTATATATTTTCTCCCCAATTTCTGTTTAATGGACAGATTTTTTTTCTACACATTTCTACACATAATAGTTTTATAACTCATTTCTAGTAACTAGATATTGACTAGATATTCTTCAAGATACTAGTATTCATCTTAAAGTGACATTTAAAGGCTTAACTAGGGTAAAGTTAGGGTAATTAGGCAAGTCATTGTATAGCAGTGGTTTGCTCTGAAGACAATCCAAAACTAATATTGCTTAACGGGGCTAATAATATTGACCTGAAATTGGGTTTTAAAAAATTAAGAACTGCTTTTATTCTAGCCGAAATAAAAGAAATAAGACTTTCTCCAGAAGAAAAAATATTATAGGAAATACTGTGAGAAATTCCTGAATCTGTTCAACATCATTTGGGAAATATTTGGAAAAATTCACAAGAGGGCGAATAATTTTGATTTTAACTGTATATTGAAATATTGGTCAAGTATAGCAGGAGTCTTTTGTTGCTAACAAACGTACTATAATTTTTAGGTCCCCACAAGTCATCAGAAAGACGGGATCTATGACGTTCCAAAACACCATCTTATGGCTGTAGGTCTTTTCATAATTCAAACATTTGCTCAACCTCCCCATCCCTGTTTTCCCTCAAACAAACCTCTCACTGATCGTCCACTCTTCAGTTAAAGAATTTGAGTCCTGTAGGAAATGAACATGATCAAAATATGTCAATGTTTGGTTATGTTACAAAACGTTCCGTATTAATTAAAGTAGTGATATTATACAAGGGAATGGATGACAGCACTTAAAAAAGCAATTAGTTGACTTTACTTAAAACAAGTGAGTAAACCAGTTGCTTTTAAAACAGTTAGTGGACTTTATTTAAAAATTGAGTAAATGTGTTGCTTTTAAAGTGATTAGGTGACTTTAGTTTAAAAAGGGAGAAATATATTGCTTTAAAAGCGATAAGTTGAGTTTACTTTAAATAGAGTAAATTCGTTTTTTTAAACATGATTACGTTTAATCAGGTTTACTTAGAGTATGCTTATTGTTTTAAAAGTGATTAGTTGACTACTTAAAAGTGAGTACACTCGTTTTAAAATCAATTAGTTGACAATTAAAAGTGAGTAAATTTATTGTTGTGAAAACGATTAGTTGACTACTTAAAAGAGAGTACCCTCGTTTTAAAATTGAGTAGCTGACACTTAAAAGTGAGTACACTCATTGTTTTAAAAGTGATTAGTTGACTACTTAAAAGTGAGTACAGTCGTTGTAAAATCGATTAGTTGACACTTAAAAGTGAGTAAATTCATTGTTTTAAAAGCGATTAGTTGACTACTTAAAAGTAAGTTCACTCATTGTTTTAAAAGTGATTAGTTGACTACTTAATAGTGAGTAAATTCATTGTTTTAAAAGCAATTAATTGACTACTTAAAAGTGAGTACACTCATTGTTTGAAAAGCGATTAGTTGACTAATTGAAAGTGAGTACACTCATTGTTTTAAGATCGATTAGTTGACTAGAAAGTGAGTACACTCATTGTTGTAAAAGCAATTAGTTGACTACTTAAAAGTGAGTACACTCATTGTTTTAAAACCAATTAGTTTACTTTACTTGAAAGTGAGTAGACTCATTTTTTAGAAGTGATTAGTTGCCTTTACTTAAAAAAATTGTAAACCGATTGCTTTTAAAGTGGTTAGTTGTCTTTACTTAAAATGTGTTTACACTCATTGTTTTAAAAGCAATTAGCTTACTTAAAAAATCAGTGGACCTGTTGCTTTAACAGTGATTTGTCAGCTTTACATTAAAAAGTGAGTACACTAATAGTTTTAAAACCAATTAGTTGACTACTTAATAGTGAGTATACTCCTTTTAAAACGATTAGTTGACTGAGTAAATTCATTGTTTTAAATCTGACTACTTGACCACCTTAAAAGCAAGTAAACTCATTGTTTCAAAAGTGATTAGTTGACTACTTAAAATGAGTGAACTTGTTTTAAAAGTGATTAGTTGACTACTTAAAATGAGTGAACTTGTTTAAAAAGTGATTAGTTGACTATTTAAAATGAGTGAACTTGTTTTAAAAGTGATTAGTGGACTACTTAAAATGAGTGAACTTGTTTTAAAAGTGATTAGTTGACTACTTAAAATGAGTGAACTTGTTTTAAAAGTGATTAATTGACTACTTAAAATGAGTGAACTTGTTTTAAAAGTGATTAGTTGACTACTTAAAATGAGTGAACTTGTTTTAAAGTGATTAGTTGACTACTTAAAATGAGTGAACTTGTTTTAAAGTGATTAGTTGACTACTTAAAATGAATGAACTTGTTTTAAAAGTGATTAGTTGACTACTTAAAATGAGTGAACTTGTTTTAAAGTGATTAGTTGACTACTTAAAATGAGTGAACTTGTTTTAAAAGTGATTAGTTGACTACTTAAAATGAGTGAACTTGTTTTAAAAGTGATTAGTTGACTACTTAAAATGAGTGAACTTGTTTTAAAAGTGATTAGTTGACTACTTAAAATGAGTGAACTTGTTTTAAAAGTGATTAGTTGACTACTTAAAATGAGTGAACTTGTTTAAAAGTGATTAGTTGACTATTTAAAATGAGTGAACTTGTTTTAAAAGTGATTAGTTGACTACTTAAAATGAGTGAACTTGTTTTAAAGTGATTAGTTGACTACTTAAAATGAGTGAACTTGTTTTAAAGTGATTAGTTGACTACTTAAAATGAGTGAACTTGTTTTAAAAGTGATTAGTTGACTACTTAAAAGGAGTGAACTCGTTTTAAAAGTGATTAGTTGACTATTTAAAATGAGTGAACTTGTTTCAAAAGTGATTAGTTGACTACTTTAAATGAGTGAACTTGTTTTAAAAGTGATTAGTTGACTACTTAAAATGCGTGAACTTGTTTTAAAAGTGATTAATTGACTACTTAAAATGAGTGAACTTGTTTTAAAAGTGATTAGTTGACTACTTAAAATGAGTGAACTTGTTTAAAAGTGATTAGTTGACTATTTAAAATGAGTGAACTTGTTTTAAAAGTGATTAGTGGACTACTTAAAATGAGTGAACTCGTTTTAAAAGAGATTAGTTGACTACTTAAAATGAGTGAACTTGTTTTAAAAGTGATTAGTTGACTACTTAAAATGAGTGAACTTGTTTTAAAAGTGATTAGTTGACTACTTAAAATGAGTGAACTCGTTTTAAAAGTGATTAGTTGACTACTTAAAATGAGTGAACTTGTTTTAAAAGTGATTAGTTGACTACTTAAAATGAGTGAACTTGTTTTAAAAGTGATTAGTTGACTACTTAAAATGAGTGAACTTGTTTAAAAGTGATTAGTTGACTATTTAAAATGAGTGAACTTGTTTTAAAAGTGATTAGTGGACTACTTAAAATGAGTGAACTCGTTTTAAAAGAGATTAGTTGACTACTTAAAATGAGTGAACTTGTTTTAAAAGAGATTAGTTGACTACTTAAAATGAGTGAACTTGTTTTAAAAGTGATTAGTTGACTATTTAAAATGAGTGAACTTGTTTTAAAAGAGATTAGTTGACTACTTAAAATGAGTGAACTTGTTTTAAAAGTGATTAGTTGACTACTTAAAATGAGTGAACTTGTTTTAAAAGTGATTAGTTGACTACTTAAAATGAGTGAACTCGTTTTAAAAGTGATTAGTTGACTACTTAAAATGAGTGAACTTGTTTTAAAAGTGATTAGTTGACTACTTAAAATGAGTGAACTTGTTTTAAAAGTGATTAGTTGACTACTTAAAATGAGTGAACTTGTTTAAAAGTGATTAGTTGACTATTTAAAATGAGTGAACTTGTTTTAAAAGTGATTAGTGGACTACTTAAAATGAGTGAACTCGTTTTAAAAGAGATTAGTTGACTACTTAAAATGAGTGAACTCGTTTTAAAAGTGATTAGTTGACTATTTAAAATGAGTGAACTCGTTTTAAAAGAGATTAGTTGACTACTTAAAATGAGTGAACTTGTTTTAAAAGTGATTAGTTGACTACTTAAAATGAGTGAACTTGTTTTAAAAGTGATTAGTTGACTACTTAAAATGAGTGAACTCGTTTTAAAAGTGATTAGTTGACTACTTAAAATGAGTGAACTTGTTTTAAAAGTGATTAGTTGACTACTTAAAATGAGTGAACTTGTTTTAAAAGTGATTAGTTGACTACTTAAAATGAGTGAACTTGTTTTAAAAGTGATTAGTTGACTACTTAAAATGAGTGAACTCGTTTTAAAAGTGATTAGTTGACTACTTAAAATGAGTGAACTTGTTTTAAAAGTGATTAGTTGACTACTTAAAATGAGTGAACTTGTTTTAAAAGTGATTAGTTGACTTTACTTAAAGAGGGATGAAACTCATTGTTTTAAAAGTGATTGTTGACTTAACAAATTTAATAGATGTGTTGCTTTAAAAGGGATTAGTTGACTTTAAAAAATGAGTAAATACATTGCTTTTGAAGCGATTAGTTGACTTTGAGTAAACCTGTTGCTTTTAAAGTGATTAGTTGAGTTTACTTTAAAAAGTGAGTAAACCCATTGCTTTTAAAGGTGTTACTTGACTTTACAAGCAATAGGTTTACTGACTTTTTAAAAGCGATTAGTTGACTTTGCAAAAACGTGAGTAAACCCGTTGCCCTAAAAGTATTAAGTAAAAAAGCACAATTATAAAAGTTACAACTGGTTTACTCAATTTAAAGTCATCTGTCCACTTTGTTCAGTGTAAAATCACACGGAGGTTTTGTTTTTGTGGTTCACCCCAGCATGGATTTAGAAGAAGCTAGTGCTGCAGCTGCATTGCATTAATGCAACTATTTAATAATAAAAGTTATTTTGGATATAAAAAAATAAAGATGATTGATTATTAAAGATTATTTTAATCGATACAACTTGTTTATTATGTCTATAGTACACCCATCTGTAAATATTACACATAGTTTTGTATAATTGCACTTATAACTGTATCCAGCTGCTACTGCACTCCTGGTTAGACCTAAACTGCATTTGGTTGTCTTGTACTTGTACACGTGTAATGACAATAAAGCTGAATCTAATCTAATCTAAAAATTATTGGCTGCATTTAAAATTTCAGAAAGATGATCATGTCACTTTATGACGTTGAAAAATAAAAAGTCAGATATAGACGTTTTTCTAACAGTCCGGACAGAGCATTGCTTGCATCTGAATGAATCCATGTTAAATATTGTTATCAGTCCATTTTTCACAGAGTGTTATTGCTTGTCTGTTCATTCAGTCGGAGCCTATATTGAGTGCCTGGAGTCCTGCATAAATCTCATTCTTCCTTCTGCAATGTTTGAGTACAACTAACAAACATTGCTTGTGTTTGAGTACATCAAAACCAGAGATTTCTTGCTCATTTTACTATGGAATATGACCATTGTGTTGTCTTTCGGTTGTGTTTGTTTTGCATGCACTTTGGGTTCTGGCTAAATGGACATAGATTGGTGTTATAATCCATCCCATTGTTTATGCTCGATTTTTGTTCATCTGTTGGTGTCATTTATTGCCATATGTAAAAATAATAAATCATATTTGGTGATTCACAGTTTTGTTTTCTGTTTATTTATGTTTATGAATTGCATTATGGGACATTAATCTCTGCTTTGATGACTTTTGGTGTTGAAAAATCAACTCTTCAATTTAGCAAAGTTGTCAGGGTTCTGCCACTCTGGTCTTGTTAATTCTTGTTTTGTGGCAGAATCCGGACTCTAGCTCTGTCTTGTCCTGTCCTGTAGTGCTCGGCTCGAGTTTTCTTGGGTCGAGCACTTGTTTTGTCATTAGCCGCGTTTCTACTATCGCGCCTAAAGCGAGCGAGCCAGGGCGAGCCAAGGCCAGTCGCGTTTCCACTATCACTTCCGGGGTGTAATCGGGCCAAAGCGGGGCTTCCTTGGGGCCAGCGTCCGGCCTTTTTCGGCCCGCCGAATACCTTGGGCCAAGGAGGGCCAACTGGGGCTTCGGGGCGGGGTTACGTACAAAGGCGGAGTTTTCCTGTCAGGTAAAAAGGAGACAAGATGCTTTCTTCCCTTACATTTGTTTTGCTATCGTCGTTCTCGTCGCTCGGCTGCTCTTTTGCGCCTTGCAGCCAAAATCTGTGTTCGAAGTAAATGCCGCCGAACTCGAATGTCCTTATCCAGGGATCGCTGTCTGGCCTTACACCAACAGACCACAAACAGTAAAAAAGCAATCGCTTCGGTGTCCTCCATCTTCCAGCTCTCGTAGTGATGCCAGGTTGTGTTTGTGGTTATAATTTGAGTTCTTTGTTCCCGCTGAAGTGGGCGGGTTGTGTGACGGGTTGTGTGATGTTTGATTCGGGGGACGTTCTGGGGGCGGTGTTTGCGTGACGCGGTGCGAGCAACTAGCCCGACAGTGGAACGCGACATGATTTCGGCCTCATTTCTCAACCTCCCGGGCTATTGGCCCGGCCTGGCCCGATTAAAGCCCTGGCTTGCACTGGCCCGATAGTGGAAATGCGGCTAGTGTCTGGGTGCGCGTCGTCAAGGGTGCGCGCGGACCGTGCGCGCTCCCGCTTCCTTGGGACGCACGCTCTTGTACTCGTGTTTGTGTTGTTTCGTCAGCATCGCGCTGTTTCATTCTCAGCGTCTCCGTCTAGATGGTTTCGGTTTTGGTTGGCGCTGAGATGAAACATGCGCGTTGCATTTATGTGAGCGGACGGTAAGGTGTTTTCACTTATCGTGTGCTCGTGTCTTGCGTCTGTTGTCAAAGCACATGGCTCTGTGTTTACATTGGTCACGTGCTTTTGTTGTGTGCTTCAATGTTGTTGTCTTGTCATACAAACACGTGGTTAAAGCTGCGGTCACACTTGACTTTTCCTTCCATAGACTTCCATTCATACGCACGCGAATGCGTCAGACCGGAAACGCAGGGTCATGCGTCGAGTTTCGCAGGTTGCAGCAGTGCAAAGTTCAAGCTTGGTGAACTCTGACCTGCGAAATCGCATCACTTGACTTCGTGAGACCAATCCAGGATCAAAACAGCACCTCTCTGGACAGAAATTTAAAACATGGACCGATGGCTGGCTTTTTTAAATGTCTAATCATCATGTTTAATCCCGCCCCTTTTCGCAGCGCCGTACGACAGAATTTCGCACACACAAAGCCCAGTGTGACCGTAGCTTAATGAGTTCTCTCATTGGCTGCGTGTTCTAGTCTTGTTTAATGTGAGCACCTGGTTTGTGTTGTCTCCTTGTGTCAGGTGCTCTCCCGTCTATCCTCTAGTCCTACCCTCCTTGTTAACCCATTATTAGTTAATTATGTTCATCTGTTTGTGTGTTGATTTACTCCTGCTTATATTCTCCTCATGTCTGCTGTCCTGTGCCAGTTCGTCATCGATATTTCCCTGTCCTGTTGTGTCTAGCCCTACTTTGTCCAGCCAACCCAGTCAAGTTTGTTTTTGCTTTATTATTCACCCCCCCCCCCCCACCCCCCTCGGGGTAGTTTGTTTTGCTGTTTTTGCCTTTTATTTTGTTTTATTATAAATAAATTCTTATTTACCCTGCACTTGGGTCCTCGCCCCTTTTTCCCCTCACCCGACCGTGACAAAAGTGACTTTTAGTGACATTTGAGTAGTTTAGAATAATATAATGTATAAGAAATAACTAGTCTAATACCTGTTTTATGTACCATAATTACAGCCAATATATCAGTTCAATCTACTTAACATGTCAATAAAAGTCACTTTTTCAAACTTCCCATAATGCAGTTCAAAAGCATAAACAAATATCAAGAAACACGAATTACAAAATATGCAAAACTGTTAATTTACATATATTAACATACAGTGATTGTTGTCTTAATTGAAGGTCTTCTGCTGCTAATCAAATATTGTACTTCAAATTGAAGCACTCTTTCATTTTCAGGCCAAATATCTGATTATTATTTCATTTCTTAGCTCATTTATTGATTGTATGCCTATATTCTGTTGTGTAAAATGTGTCGTTTGTCCTCTTCACTGACTGTATTGCAGAATATTAGCCAGGTGGATCTTTTTGGAGATATGGCCACCCCTCCAGACATCCTTTCAGTAAGTAAACTTCTCTCATTTCTAACACAAACACGTAAATGATCCATTTGAATACTTCTTTAGTTTACTTAGGTCTATTTAAAGGACTATATTTTGATTAATCTTCATTATCGATCCTATAAAAAGAATCTTATGATATTGAAAAGTCAAATAAACTTTTCACCGGAAGTTTATAAGTGGCTGAAAAACACTCGCCGTGCATAAAGCCCATTCAATAGTTATAACATATAAACTGATAATTTGAGAAATGTCGAATGTGTCTGAATGAGTGTATACATGTATATGTGTGCCTTTTATTATGATACCATCATGCATGTAGAGTCACGCACTGTAGAAAATGCAGGGTTCCACATAATCGATTTGAGCTCATTAGCTCGGTAGTTTTTCAACACAGGCTCATTCTGAAAACGTAGTCCCGCGGACGTTTCTGGAGACCGCGAATTATGTAGCCAGAGGTATTTATGGCTGCATTTCGTTTTTTTTAAGCGAACACCGTTCCTTTTGGCGCTTACCAGCTGAGCACTTACCTCCGTGTGGAGGGCTTTCCCGCCGCAACCAGTTTGTGCAATTAGCTCGTCGTGTATGACAGCGCACTTGAGACGCAGACCGGGCGACTGGGTTCGAGTCCGGGGAAGAGCGGTTCCAGAAATCAGGTTAGACAAAAACAGAATCCAAAAGATAAAATGAACGAGTGAATAAACAGGGTTGAGAATGCGGTGGAAAATCTGAAAACGTGGTAAAAATCAGACGAGGGCTTTCTTTTTCTGGACGGCTTTTGTAAAATCGTTGCTTGGGTTTAGGGAAGTAAGTGGGTTGGCAGGTCAATCGGTAAAATTGGTTGGGTTTAGGGAAGGAGGAGGGTGGGTCAGTCAATTGGCCGGTCGCCCAGTCAATCATTTAGTCAGTCAGACGGACAGTTGGCCAGCAGCGCCCTCTGGTGGGTTTACGCGAGAACAGCGCGCCCGCGAGAGACATTCGAGATACGAAAAAGCGCAGACAGCGGCCTCTCGCAGATTCGCTAAAACAAAAACTGCATAAATACATACCACCCGGGATGTATTTCGCGGTCTCCAGAAACGTCCACAGGACTACGTTTTCAGAATGAGCCTGGGTTGTAGTTTTTACAAATTTAAATGGATTGAACATAAAACAATTAAGTTGTCCCCAAAAGACAACTCAAAAAATTGTGTTGATTCAGCTTATTTTAAACAAGTAGATTGAACAAGCAGCAAAGTGTTGAGTGTATCAATATGACATCAATGTTGTCACAGATGCCTGCGTCCCCGGCCACCACACTGGATCCCGGAAGGAGACGACGATTTGTCCGACCTGAACTCTTCACCCATTTTAGCCCACCGGCTGTGCCCACAGGTATCCCACAAAAGCCAATATATAGCATATATATAAGTATAATATAAGTAGCTAAAATATAGCACATTTTATTAGTTCAGCATGTTTTATAATCAGTGTATGCACAGTACGCCATTTTGGCCAATAGAGGGCGTGTATTCACAACAAACAAAGGCATAGATTTAATTTGATTTAAAGCCATTTTAAGGTCAATACTATAGCCCCCTTAAGCAATATTTGTTTTGGATTGTCTCCAGAACAAACCCCTGTTATATATTAGCCCCTTTCACACATACAGACCTTTTTGTATGTGTCTGTAGGTCTGTGTGTGTGAATACCGGTAAATTCGTTCTGGCAATTTTCCGTAAAGAGAAGTTGTAACAAGGAAAGAGAATGCTGCGCTGTGTGAACGCAGAAGGAAGATTGCCGGTAGGAGTACGTTCACGTCTAGAACGCGCTGACGTGAGAAGTCTACTCCAGCCAATCAGAACACTCGCATTCACATGCGCGCTGTTTACGAAAATAAAAGCCTTTAAATATTTTTCCAGACACATTCAGCTGCTAGATGTTAGTCAGAGAACATTTCTATGTTCCTTCTGAATGCCAACTGTGTAAAAAATTATTGATAAACTGTTTATGATAAGCCGTTGTTTGTTTACCTTCAAGCTCTGCTTCAGTTGCTTATGCACGTGCAGTGCAAGAGTGCTCCAGTGAGTGCCAGCACACACACATATTATGTACATCTCGACATGCGAAAGTGTTCCTCCGTGTTTTTTCATCGAAGTTGTTCACAATACTTACACATCCACTGAATTTGTCATGTAGTCGAATGTGTAGACATTTAGCTGCAGTTCACGCAAGTGCCTTTGGATGTCTCTTGGACGAAACAGCTGCTTGAATACTAAAGCTTTACATAAAAGTGAAATCATCAATAAAAGCCCGACCCCTTCTATGTGTACAAACACAAGCGCAGCCGTTCAGAGCTCAGACATGATGTCAGAATTTACCAGTATTTTGGAATGGATGTGTGAATAGTCTTTTCCGGAAAAATCCCATAACGTGTGAACAGCGCTTTTTTGAACTTACCGGTAAAGTCGTTCCGGTAATTTTCCGGATACCTGTATCACTGTATGAAAGGGGCTAATGACTTGCCTAATTACCCTAACTTTACCCTAATTACCCTAGTTAAGCCTTTAAATGTCACTTTAAGCTGAATATTAGTGTCTTGAAGAATATCTAGTCTAATATTATTTACTGTCATCATGACAAAGAGAAAATAAGTCAGTTATTAGTAATGAGTTATTAAAACTATTACGATTATAAATGTGTTAAAGAAAGATCTGCTCTCCATTAAACAGAAATTATAGGAAAAAGGAAAAAATACAGTAGGGCTAATAATTCTGCCTTCAACTATATTTCCATTTAGCCTGTGTTTGATACAACCCAGGCTCATTCTGAAAACGTACCTCCACGAATGTTTCTGGAGACCGCGAAATACATCCCTGCGGCACGTTTTTCTGCAGTTTTTGTTTTCGCAAATCCACTAGAGGTCACTGTGTATGCTTTTTGAGATCTCAAATTTCCCTCGCAAGTGCCATTTACGCCTGCTGTACTAGCGTAAACCCACCAGAGGCCGCTGTTATGGAGAGAGATTAGACTCTTATATATTTGCAAATGGTGTTTTGCATTTGTGAAACGTATTTTATGAAAATGTATTTTTATTTTGTGCATGTGAATTGTTTTTGTAAGTATAAATAAATATTTTACGTACGTGAATTTGGCTACACATGTGTACATCGTGTCTTTTGCGTGAATTATTATTGAGTCTAATCTCTCTCCATAGCTGTCGACTCACTTTTTGACAGACTTTCTGACTAATTGAGCGAACGATCGGCTGACCCACCCTCCCCCTTCCCTAAACCCAACCAATTCTATCGATTGAACCGCCCACCCGCTTCCCTAAACCCAACCAACACGTTTCAAAAGCAATCCAAAAAAAGAAAAGCCCTCGTCTGATTTTTTTTGTTACCACGTTCTCAGATTTTACCACATCCTCACCCTGCTATTCACCTGTTTGTTTTATATTTCGGATATTGTTTTTGTCTTACCTGCTTTCTGGAACCGCTCTTAACCGGACTCGAACCCCCGTCTTCGTGGTCAACTTCTCTCGGCATGTCAAATCCTCTGACGTACGTGGCGCGCTAACGGGACAAACTTGTTGCAGCCAGAATGCCGTCCATGCAGAGGTAAGAGGTTGGTCAGCTGGTAAGCGCGAAAAGGAACGGCGTCACACCGCCCCGCAGTGTTCGTTTAAAAAAATGAAACGCAGCCATACTTACCTCCGCCTACGTAATTCGCTGTCTCCAGAAACGTCGGGGGAGGTACGTTTTCACAATGAACCTGTGTTGGTTTGATAAGACACTGCAATATGCCCCCTGCTGGTTCTCAGAGCTTGTTCTTGTTCCTTAGGTTATATGACCATGGGTGCCCTCCAGGCGGCCCACTGGACGCCCCAGGCCACTCCGATGGCGTTCGGGGTTCAGACACCTCTCCACATGGCCCAGATGCTCCCCGGAGGACAGCCTGTGATCTGGGGCCAGGCCAATCTCTTTCACTCCCCAGCCACGGGTCAGCAGCAGTGGGCATTTGTCCCAGCGCAGGCCGTGGGTTTGGGGACGCACCCTATTTCAGCCGCGGTGCTCCAGGGTCTGATCCCCATCGCCAGCATGCGCCCTCAGTCCTGTGAACCTCCGGAGACGTCCTCAAACTTTATGAGCCCTCAGCACTTAGCAGACTCAACAGAATCTGAGCATGCTCTAAACACGGATCCTCATGAGGAAGTAATAACTGCGGAGATTTGCATAAACAAACAGGACACTATTGCGCCCTCGGTGGACTGCTGCGAGGAGCTGGATCTTTCACAGATGACACTGCAGACTACAGAGTCGTCAACATTGACGTCCGCTACTGATTCCTGTGAGTTCAGAATAGAGATGGAGGGTTGTTATCATGCGAAATGCATTAATACTACCAAGATTATTTTACCTGGTTTCCCCCACAGTCCAAACACATGCGCTATAGGTGAATTGAGTAAGCTAAATTGGCCGCAGTGTGTGTGTGTGTTTGTGTGTGTGTGTGTGTGTGTGTGTGTGTGTGTGTGTGTGTGTGTGTGTGTGTGTGTGTGTGTGTGTGTGTGTGTGTGTGTGAGTGTGTATGACTGTTTCCCAATGAAGCTGGAAAAGGGCATCTGGAAGGGCATCCGCTGCATAAAACATATGCTGGATAAGTTGGCGGTTCATTCCGCTGTGGCGACCCCAGATTAATAAAGGGAATAATTCGAAAAGAAAATGACTGAATGAATAAAAAAGTAAACTAAGCTGAACTAACAAGAGTAACTGAAAACCTAATTGAAATGAAATAATAATTAGCAAAAATACAGAGGGGAAATAAGTATTGAACACACTGTCGTGTTTTTTCCTGGGAATCATATCTCTAAAGGAGCTGTTGACATTAAACTGAAGCAGATTTTGTTAAAAACCCAAACAATACAAACATAAAAATAAAATAAATCTGAATAATGAGTAATGTTGTGTGTAATAATAATGAAATGACAGAAGAGGAAAGAGCTGAACTACTGAAATGTGTTTAACACTTTATATAAAAGACTTTTTTGGTGCTGCAGCTTAAAGACGCCTCTCATTTGGAGAATGAAGTCACATGAATCAATCAGGTGTGAGTTTCTCACAGACTTCAACAGAGTGTCAAAATTTTGATAGTTCTGTGGGTTTCGTCTATCAAATCTGAGCTTTTTTTTTGTATTTTCAATTGGATTCGGGTCAGGTGATTGGCTGGGCCATTCTACAGCTTGATTTTCTTTCTCTGAAAGCATCTGAGAGTCTCCTCGGCTGTGTTTTGGATGATTGTCTTGCTGAAATGTCCACTCTGGGTTCATCTTCATCCTCCTGCTAATGTAGATGTTGGACTGAAGCAGCTGATCTTCATTTACACTGAGGAAGGGCAGAGGGTTGCTGAAGAACTACTGAGAGATTTCAGCTGCTGTCTGGGCTTTCACTGCCGAACTACACCTTCCTTTCTTTATGTGTTCAATACTTTTTCCCTGCGTCATTTCATTTTAATACACAGAACTTAATTTGTGAACTAATTAGTTTAGTTTTCTTTGCATTTATAGATTTCTTAAGTTGTTACCAACAAATGTTGAAAACCTCAAGTCAACGGCACCTTTAGAAATATGATTTCTGAGAAAATGGTGACGTGTTCAATACTTATTTTCCCGGCTGTATATAATCATTTTAAAAATCTATGCTTGTTCTATTGTGGAAAATTTGGTTAGAGAGAGATACCTGTAGTATATATATATGTATTTTTATGAGGAGTTTGCATGTTCTCTTCGCGTTGGCGTCGGTTTCCGCCAGGTGCTCCGGTTTCTAAGTCCAAAGACATGCGCTACAGGTGAACTGGGTAAGCTAAATTGTTTGTAGTGTATATGTGTATGTCCTGGTCCTCCAAGTTGGGGGTTGAGCATTGGGCTATCGACCCACCTCATAAAATTAGATCTTACGAAACACCAACATGGTGCGGCTAAATGTCAACTTTGATATAAACAGCCCTTAGAGTAAGTAAGTATACGAAGAAATATCTGAACTTTCATATGGAGTTTTTATAAATCTTCATTATTTTACTTTTATTTCTTTAAGATGCATTTGTTTGGTTCTTGGATTCACTGTTCACATAATTATAGAATTTTTATAACTAAGATGTTTGCACAAAAGGTTTACGTAACCTGCGCAGACATTAAACTGTTCTGGTCGACACGGGACATACTCTGTTAATAATGATAAACTAGATGTAATAATGATAAACTAGAATTACAACAACTAAACTGAATTATTAGCCCCCCTTTGATTTTTTTTTTTTTCATTTTTAAATATTTCCCACATTATGTTTAACAGAGCAAGGAAATTTTCACAGTATGTCTGATAATATTTTTTCTTCTGTAAAAAGTCTTATTTGTGTTATTTCGGCTAGAATAAAAGCAGTTTTTAATTTTTTATGAACCATTTTAAGGTCAATATTATTAGCCCATTTAAGATAATTTTTTTTGACAGTTTGCAGAACAAACCATCATTATACAATAACTTGCCTAATTACCCTATCCTGCCTAGTTAACCTAATTAACCTAGTTAAGCCCTTAAATGTCACTTTAAACTGTATAGAAGTGTCTTGAAGAATATCTAGTCTAATATTATGTGCTGTCATCATGACAAAGATAAAATAAATCAGTTATTAGAGATGAGTTATTAAAACTATTATGTTCAGAAATGTGCTGAAGAAATCTGCTCTCCGTTAAACTGAAATTATGGAAAAAATAAACAGGGGGGCTAATCATTCAGTCTCTAACTGTGTATGCTGTAAAACGAGTGTGTTGACAAAATAAAAACTATTTAAACAAACTAAGCTTACTATCCTGTTCTCTAGGTGCGACTCCTGATCCGGAGAAGCAAACCACCACAGATGCCCCTTCAGTAGAGGAATTAAAGGACAGCTCAGTCAGTGTGCCAGAAGATTTGGTAAGATCTTTTTTTTTTTTGAGATTGATAGAAATGCCTTTGGTTTTTGTGTAATATTAAGGGTTCCCACAGGTCATGGCTTTTCTGGATTATCACAGAAGTTAAAGGGCTGGTCCATTACTGACTGAAATGTGTATTTTTTTCAGGGATTTATCAGGGAATTTATTTGTCATTTAAAGTTTTATATTGTTTGTGATTTCTTATGCGGCATGGTGGTTCAGTGGTTAGCACTGTGGCCTCACAGCAAGAAGGTCGCTGGTTCGAGACTTGGCTGGGCCAGTTGTCATTTCTGTGTGGAGTTTGCATGTTCTCCCCGTGTTGGTGTGTGTTTCCTCCGGGTGCTCTGGTTTTCCCCTCAGTCTAAACCAGAGATGCCCAAACTTAAAGTTGGCTCTTGTATCCTTTGATTTGGCCTGCCAGAGGGAAAATGATTAGGAAGGGTTGGGGAATGCCTTTAAAAGAGATTCTCATTTCTATTTTAATGGAACCTTTTGTGTTTGTTTGTTTGTTTGTTTGTGTTTGTTTGTGTTTGTTTGTTTGTTTGTGTTTGTTTGTTTGTGTTTGTTTGTTTGTGTTTGTTTGTTTGTTTGTTTCTTTGTTTGTTTGTTTGTTTGCTTGCTTGCTTGCTTGTTTGTTTGTTTGTTTGTTTGTTGAACTACAAACTGAAATTAATTGTTTCAATGAAATGTTGTGCATGAATCAGTTTGTTAAAAAATTGTATGTTCGATCACTTAACAAATAGGGGACAAAGCAGAAGACATCAGCGTGCAAATCAAGGCTAAGGCAGATACAGCAGGACTAGTGTATTCAGCATTGAACTCTATTGTTTGGATTTTTAAAATGTTTTTTAATGGTTTTATTGTAATAAGTTCGTTACAATAATATACACTTTTTCTAAGTGAAGTTTCATAAACTAATTTGGAGAGGAGCACGTGATATGATTGAGCACGTCTGGCTGCTCATCTGTAATCAGTAATAATCCAATCAGAGTGATCCTAGTTTACTATAAATGGATCATTTTCTTCCTACTGCTCTATCCTCGTTTGGAAGAATCCCCCCTTCCACCCCATCTCCTCCTTTTCCTCCATTTTCTAAAGGGGGAGCTCTCGAGACCTACCTGATCTCGGATCTCCTGATATGCTTATCGACCGGGCGGGAGCCCTGGGCTCAAATATCTCTGAGCTCAGGGTTCTCTCCCGGGACAGCATGCCAAACCTGCTTTATACGCCAAGCATATCTAAGTGGGAACTCTTGGGAAAAAAAAGAGTAAATACGGTTGAAGTATTTTTTCTATTTATTTACAAATATTATGTAATAAAATAGGATTACTCATGGAAACTTTAATGTAATATAGTCTGCTATATTTACTTTCGGCCCACAGCTCTCAATCAAGCTTGGATTTTGGCCCTTCATAAGAAAAAGTTTGGGCACCCCTGGCCAAAACACATGCACTATAGGTGAATTAAATCCCAGTACTGGGGTGCACCTGGAAGGGCATCCACTGTGTAAAACATATGCTGGAATAGTTGGCAGTTCATTCCACTGTGGCGACCCCTAATAAATAATGAACTAAGCTGAAGGAAAATGAATGAATGAATTTAATGAGGTGTAAGCTGACATATCCAACCCTCATTTTGCCAAAAAAAGAAATATATCGCAAAAATTAAGTCTATAGTTTAATTCTGAAAACAAGTTAAACCAGATGAATATATTGTCAAGCCTCTCATAATACTCACTTCATTACTATCGACAAACTTAAGTGAGATTTTCCTTAAAACAAGCTAAATAATCTGCATTAACAAGATGATTTCACTTACACCATTGGCGGATTGTTTTGCTTGTTTTAAGAAGAACTTGCTTAATTTTGACTCATTATTTCTTAAAACAAGACAATAGTTTGTGTTCACCCTGAAAATGCTTCTTGATTTAAGATTTGTAGATATTTGGACAAGAAACACACCATTTTTTGCAGTGTGTGTGCATGTTTGTGTTTATATGAAGCGTTTTGTACTGTGATAGCTCACAGTGAGAACATATAAAACAGGACAGGTAACATATCTATCGTCATGTTTGTTCTCATCAATGCCCTCGTTCTCTGTGTTGCAGGAGAAAGCAGCAGATGCTCAGATAAATCCTCCAGACTCTTCCCAGCAGGATGCCTAAAGAGCGACGTCTTCTGGGTCGGTTTCTCTCCTCCTCGCTTCCTTTTTCAGGAAAACACCAGGGGATGCACAGGGAGTGGAGGATAGGGTTTTCTGTTGCTTTCTGCTTCTGCAAATTAGTCACAGATGCTCAGCGAAGCGCAGGATAATCCCAAAGCTTCACCTCAGTTCAGTGCTGCTTGCAGGAATTGCAGCAAAATACAGTGCATTTCAGGCAGTGTTCACACTACGACGTTTTACATTTAAAAACACTTATTTTTCTTTCACCTTTGGCCTTTCGTCCACACTGAGGTGGAGTTTTTAGGAAATAAAAACATATCTTTTTTGAAAACACAGTCCATGTTTCATGTTGTCCCAACACAAAACAAAGTTAACTTAAAGGTGCAGTATGTAGATTTGACACCCAGTGGTTGAACTAGGTATTGCACGCCTGGTTCAAAACACGCAATGAATGTGGAACCAATGTGCAGTGGAGGACAGGCCATTCAGAGCCAGAGATATATGCATATATATACACTACATATATCTATGATCGCGAGTTTTCCTGGTGGTCAGTATGCAGATACTTATTTAAATTGGGTAAATTATCATGGATGGATAGATAAGTGATCGCACGGGTATTGTGTGTGCATTGGGTGTGTTTGTGTGCATAAGGATGCAATAGCCTCCCTCCCTGTTAAATTTGGTTTAATCCATGTCCTGAAACACACCCCCTCTCCTGCTTCCACCTCTCATTCTAACGGAGGGAGCGATTCATTTGTGAATGAATCTCTGTTATGAACGACTCGTTCACTTAGCTGTCAAGTTTCTAGCACCGCAGCATCTTGTTGTCATATTTAATTTACATTGTTTGCTGATTTTATTCAACAAAACTAGCATAAGCCGAGTATTTAGTGTGAGTCAGTGCTACTTTACCTTGTGGTCAGTGCAGTAAGAGACTGTATTATCATCAATAACGTTACTTGTTGAGCACAAAAGTTCATAACATACAAAAACATAAAAAATGAAATCCTACCTATGAAGTGTTCTGCCTCTGTGCTTTGTTTTCTTTGTTTGCTTGTCACTACACCCGTACACAGTGCTATCGTCCAGCATCTTCCCATTGGCTGAATGACATTTGTCCTGGGAGCACTGTACAAATTTGGCAGCGCTATTGACGCATGCTCAGGGTCCCTATGCGATATCTAGTGTATATATCTATGTGTGTTAGCATCATGATGGATTTGTTATTTATAAGGTGAACTTTATAAGGAACCAAAGCGAAATAAACTGCTGACTATTTTTCTTTGCATTTCCAGGAAGAGCCACCGAAGAGGAAACACAGCGATGCAGAAGGGACTGAAAATAACTGTGCTGAACTTTGTGGGACGTTTCACAAACTCTGAGGACCGAAAACTGAGAGACTGAATCTATTTTAATGAATAAGGTGCACCTTTAGCTCGCAAAGGACAGAGTTTGACTGCCTATCAATAGCCGGAAATGAAATACTCCAGAAATTAAATATTTTTTTGCAAAATAAATCTAAAAACTGACGCAATATGGGAAACGAGGCCAGTGGGATTAAAGTATGATGCACGTGCAAACGCATAAAGTCAAAGATGAATAAAAGAGTGGATTTTATTCACTTGTGAAGCTGTTTAGAAGCCAAAAAAATTAATAATCAAATTAAAATCATGTTGCTTTCTTATTTAAAGGTGCAGTAGGTGATCTGCCTAAATGCTATTCATTAGCAGAATATCTTTGAAAACACAGTCCCTCCCCTGCCACCCAAAGCCACGCCTCCTGAAATAACGAACATGCGCGTTAAGGATGACAGAGACCCACTAGATCAGGGGTTGGGAACCTTTTATTAGCAAAGAGCCATTTCTGATTTTTTTATCAAATTAATTTTTTTAAAGAGCCATTGGGGTGTATCTTATATCATTTCTTCATTTATTTTCCTGTACAGCTAAAAAATAAACAAATATGAAGCATCACATGTTGTGCAAGTCCATAAATGAAGAAAGTTTATAGAATTTTTCACTTTCGCCATCACCACTCATCAATGCTGTTTGACTTGTACGAGGTGACCATAAAAATGTAAGTTGCTTGCCCTTTATTAGTGTCGCGATTCAAGTTAATCCACAGCACCGCTTTTATTGTAAACTGAGTTCTTATTCATTTTGCTGTAAAAATACATTAAAAAGGGAATTAAAGTTGTATTTTTGACTGGAAACTGATTTCTAGTGACAGCTTTAAAATATTATTGAAGAGAGACCGTTGGAGAGCCACATATTTTTTGGTCAAAGAGCCACATGTGGCTCCCGAGCCGTAGTTTCCCTACCCCTGCACTAGATCACGTCATTCGCCAGTTAAAAAACTTTACAGTACTTTATAACACTTCAATTCCCCAAAAAACACTGTATTACATCTAGCAGGTTTCAGTTGTGTTGCAGCAGAACTTGTCATAAGGTGCAATACTTCATGCATGCAAGAATCGCTGGTCTCACTCTCTCACACGCTTTGTCCTAAAGCGACTGCTGTATTCTCAGTGCTTAGCCGGCGGCGTGCAGGAATTACACTTATTACAAAGCCATACTGACATGCTGTTTCAGAGTGAATATTCAGAGTAGCTGTGAACAACATAGAGAGCGCATCACAGAGTGTCATTGTTCAGATATGACCCAATGTGAATATAAAAGCATCTTCAGCTCAGTAAAGCAGGCTAGGAGGAACAGAGCTATTTACTGATGTTTCATTGTTAAACTAAATATAAATCTACATTATACAGACCCTATAGTTTTTCATGATTTTTTATGATTTTTTGCAATAAAATTGACTGATTTTGTGGTGGTAATTCCCAGAAATTTGCAGACAATTTTGCGATTACAAAAAAAATATATAAATAAATATATATATATATATATGTATACATTTGTATATTTATATATATTATTTACCTTTTCCAGTGATGGGTTGCGGCTGGAAGGGCATCCGCTATGTAAAACATGTGCTGGATAAGTTGGCGGTTCATTCCGCTGTGGCCAAACTATTAAGAACATCACTGCAAATACAATCTCAATTTTCTTAAAAAGCACTATAAAAGTTTGAGTTATAAATAATTGTTGGTAGGGCGTCACGGTGGCAATGGGTAGCACAATCACCTCACAGCAAGAAGGTTGCTGGTTCGAGCCTTGGCTGGATCAGTTGGCATTTCTGTGTGGAGTTTGCATGTTCTGCCCGTGACCGCTTGGGTTTCCTCTGGGTGCTCCTGTTTCCCCCACCACAAGTCCAAAGACATGCGGTACAGGTGAATTGAGTAAGCTAAATTGGCCGTAATGTTCGTGTGTGAATGAGTGTGCATGGGTGTTTCCCAGTGATGGGTTGCAGATGGAAGGGCATCCACTGTGTAAACATATGCTGGATATGTTGGCGGTTCATTCCGCTGTGGCGGCCCCCAGATTAATAAAGGGACTAAGCCGAAAAGAAAATGAATATTATTTAGCATATTAGGCAGCCTACTATGTTAGATCTGCAATCTGACACAATGACAATGACACAAATCATAAAAATACAGCTTCTTTATTTTGGTCTCTTATCAAGACAGGATCTAAAACGGTAGGGATTAAGCCAAAGGAAGGTTGTATGAGTCTTATTTTTATTCATGATCGTACTTACTGTCAGATTTCACTCCCTGGAGCATCTGACGCCATGTACTTCACTCAGGACATGCGTTAGAGCTTCCCCTACCGTAATACACCTAAAACACTGATTGCCGTAATACTCGTTAATAGCAGGGAAGCGTTTTCTCTCGTTAACTACAGGAAAAGAGTTCAACGAAAGCGTTTAGCGATTTTACGCACACCATAATACCAGCCATACATGTAAAGCACAAATAACGTCCCTCAATTCGGTCACGTCCAGCGTCCTCATCACTGAATCAATCATCTTCATTGTAAGCTGCTTGCTTTTCCGTCTGTTCCATTGCTCCATTTTGTTTGCAGTTTCTTTCTCTTGCAGTCTGACGTGCGTCAAACGCACACAAAATGCCTAGTTCGCGGCACAGGATGTATTCGCATTGACTTCACAAGCTTCATCCGCGTCTGCTTACTGCACAAGCTAAACCCCCCCCTCGCCCCACATTACATGTAATGATACGTCATTTTTCGAGAGACACTCAAATACATCACGTGCGCTGCGTATGCAACATCTATAAGTCATCTAAAACAATAAAATGCACACTGAAATAAATATAACCTGATCATATGGATGTTTTATGTGATTATTAATTAAGAAGTTTGCAGGATCACAAACATTTGCGACTTTTACTTGATTTAGCGTTGGACTCAGTGATCAGGGAATGGTGAAAAACTAGGCGGTCTGATTATAGATGCTGTGAGGGGACCTTATGAAACTGAAAATAGTCACATCAGTCTTTCACTGGAAGATTTCAGTGGCTGAACAACACTTCTGTGCATATAACCCATTCGTAACAACACAACCTACATCAGCTCTGCGTGACTGAAATAGTTTTAAAACAGAACATGACCTGTCTAAACGAAATACTTCAGTCATGGTGTCGTCCTTCCTCCAGCGTGCAAAACTCACTCCAATATTGACTCAGGATTTTAACAAGTTTTGATTCAGCATTTGATTTTACCGCTGTCGCTCTCTCTTTCTCTCTGGTGTGCAAACAGCAGATCTGCGTGACAGACGTTTTGGGCTACTTATCAGAATTATGGGAATTATCAGCCTGATCTCACGAGAAAACGTAAGTATTTTACGTTTTGACAGTTTAGTGGCTAATTCGTACGAATTCGTACGAGTTCAGTCGTACGAAATTGTACGATTTTAAAAAGGAGGCGTGGCACCTAACCCCCTAACCCTAAACCCAACCGTCATTGGCGGATGAGCAAATCGGACTGAATTGTACGAATTAGATCGTATGAATTCATACGAATTAGCCACTAAATCAAAAAAGTTACGAATTGCCGTGAGATTGTGTTGGAATTATCGACTCATCAATATTTAATTGGATGAACATTATTTAGTCTTACGCCTCACCCAGAGTATAAAAATACATATAAACACATTTAGAGCATTTACTTTAATCAGTACTATTGGAATGTGAAGAGACTTTCAACCAGCACAACAACACATGCCTCTGAAGGCGATCACCTACTGCAGCTTTCATTTTTATTTTTGAAAGAGACTGTATGTTGACGTCGTGGTGAGGTTTTTCTCAAAGGAAAGACTCTTTATTAATATCATTATTATTATTATTTTGAAAAGCGAATGAGCGATTTAAACGTTTTAACATGATCAAAGCGTCTCCGTTTGTTTATCTTCATTGTGTATTACGATATTGTTAATGTTTTGTGTTTTCGAATGACAAAATGTATTTGTCGAGTTTCTAAAATCGGCGACTGTGTTATGAAATTCGCTTTACTCAGTGTTGCAAGTTCAGTGTGGTTCATGAGCAATTTACTGTATACATGTTTCTCTTCAGGGTTCATGTTTGTTTTACTCCCTTATAGAAATCTGATATATGCAAATTACATGTCTAAAATACAAGGTCATGTTTAAATTTCACAAATATCTAATGTATGCAGGGGCGCCGCTTGGGGGGGGGGGGTTAGGGTGTAAGTTAGGATGATTCTAAGGGCCCATATATTTAGGGGGCCCCCAGAGACATTGTCATGGGCCCGCTCCTACAATGGCACGCCACCCCCCCCAACCCCCCCCAACTCTGCTCATCACTTGTCACTTGCATCCGATTACCCCCCCCCCCCCCCTTTACACTTTCAAACGAAATTGCCCCCCCCCCCCTCGCTAATCAATTTCAAATGCGATCAATGCCCCCACCCATCTTTCCCTTTCAAATGCGATAACTTGTCAGAGGGCCCGTGGTGACCAGCGGCGCTCCTCTGAATGTATGCAACATATATTTTAGTCGTTTATACATTTTTGGTTCAGTCCTTTATTTATCAGGGGTCCCCACAGTGGAATGAACCACCAACTATTTCGGCATATGTTTTATGCAGCGGATGCCCTTCCAGCTGCAACCCATACACACTCAGTCACACACACTCATACACTACGGCCAATTTAGTTCATCAATTCCCCTATAGCGCATGTGTTTGGACTGTGGGGGAGACCGGAGCACCCGGAGGAAACCCACGGGCAGAACATGCAAACTCCACACAGAAATGCCAACTGACCCAGCCGGGACTCAAACCAGCGACCTTCTTGCTGCCCGATTCTAAATATAGATATGTTTAAATATAGTTGCTATATATGTTTATAAATGGCCATATATCAGATTTCCATGTGGGCGTGCTGTATGTGGATCTGTCAGATTAAAAGAAGTCCATGTCAAGGGCTAAAGTACCAGTTTCACTGAATTAACAAATGTTGTAGATAAAGCAGTTTAATTACCGTTTCTGTCTGAATATCTTTGTCCCAGTATAATACATTTTTCTTTTTGTATTGTAGCTGCAACACAGACTCATTGGAAATACATTCTCCAGCCCACATTTTAGTGAAACTGCAAAAAAAAAAGTGAGAGTGGTCTGGATGCAGACCCGGTGCAGTGCAATCTGAGCTGCATCCAATGCTTTTTAATGGGCTCACCTAACCCCACCTCTAACCCTACCCCTCAAAGTGACGTCACTCGCTCCATTTGAGTGCATTGTGTCTGACATCTCATCGCCGAGTGATGCAATCCCAGCTTGCATCATACAGGCTGCATCCAGATACTATTGAAAAAAGTACTTAAACATATGTTAGACTGCAGTTTGAGGTGAAATGAACACTAGGGGGCAGTATGATGAGGTCAACCGTTGTTCCTTTTCACACTAATGATATTTACAGGCACATATTACTGACGAATAAAGGATTATTTACATGCATTTCTTTGCTCAACACCAAATAAACACTACTAAACATCTTAACACCGTCTATGATCTGTAATGAACACGTTTGGGTCACCTATCTATCTCCATACGGACACTTTTCTGGCGTTTGCTCGTAGCTCACTTTGTTGTGTTTGTACAGTGGATTACATGGGTTTGAATCCGGTGAAACACGCTTCCACAATGTAATAAAAGCAATGTAAAATCAAGGTAAACAATGTGCTGGCAGTGCACTTTTCTCCTCCGTCTGCTTCAGAAAACACTATTGGTTGGGTTTAGCGAAGGGTTTAGCTCAGTGTTTTGCTAGCTGATGTGTACCACAAGCTCTGCCTTCTCCTGGACGTCAACAAGAAGCATGTGTATCTGAAATGTACGACCAAACACACCCTAAGTAACGTATTTCAGATTTGCAAACGTGTAAACAGCGCCATCTGGTGGGTTTGTTATCTGAAACGTGCAATAAAACGTATCCGGAGCAACGTATTTTATATTGTGAAAATGTCAGCTGAGGTATGTATTTACAATGAGCCTAATAAGTGCCAATTTTATTAAGTTATTTTCTGATCTGACACTTTTAGTTTGCCTGATTTTGTCTACAAACAAATAAATGAGCGTCGTGTTAGAGACAGGTAAACTTTGTTGGATTTTCTAACACCTGAAAATGTTCGAAATGTTGGAAATGCTAATTTTCATTCAGTTTAGCTGCTTGAGAGACTCCGATGATCTACAGCAAATCAATCGCAATATAGCAAATACGTTCACAATTTTGTCACTGGCGACAATTGTTTATATCAACATCCCACCAAGCAATTTTGTGTTTAGACGTCTAATAGATTATTATTATGCTCTTTGTTACCAGTTCTATTCATAATTTTTATGGACAGAATTTCAGAGCCTTGGGCTGGAGCAGGTCCCGTTCGAGAGCACAGGATTTCATCTCTGTTATTCGCAGACGATGTTAATCTGTTGGCTTTATCGAACATGGACCTTCAGCATGCACTGGGGTGGTTTGCTGCCAAGTGTGACGCAGCTGGGATGAGAATCAGCACCAGTCTGAGGCCATGGTGCTCCACCGGAAAAAGGTGGTTTGCCATCTCCAGGTTGGAGGAAAGTTCTTACCCCAGGTGGAGGAGTTCGAGTATCTTGGGGTTTTGTTCACGGGTGAGGGAAGGCTGGAACGTGAGATTGACAGGCGGATTGGTGCAGCGGCAGCAGTAATGCGGTCGATGTATCGGTCCGTTGTGGTTAAGAAAGAGCTGAGCCGAAAGGCAAAGCTCGATTTACTGGTCAATCTACGTTCCTACTCTCACCTTTGGTCATGAGGTTTGGGTCATGATCGAAAGGACAAGATCTCGGATACAAGTGGCCGAAATGAGTTTCCTCTACAGGGTGGCAGGGCGCACTCTTGTGGACGGGGTGAGGAGCTCTGACACCCTGGAGGAGCTCGGAGTAGAGCCGCTTCTTCTCCACATCGAAAGTAGTCAGCTGAGGTGGCTCGGGCATCTGTTTCGGACGCCTACCTAGGGAGCTGTTCCAGGCATCTCCCACCGGGAGGAGGCCACGTGGAAGGCCCAGGACATGCTGGAGGGACTATGTCTCTCGGCTGGCATGGGAACGCCTCAGGATCCCCCCAGAGGAGCTGGAGGAAGTGTCTGGGAAGAGGAAAGTCTGTGGCTCTCTCCTAACATTATTGGACATTTTAACTGGGGAAAAAGAACAATAAAAATAAACTTGATTTATTTCAGTCACTAACCCGTCCTTATTTATTTAAAGGGCCGGATACAGTCCTCTGATAAAAATCAAGTGTTTGTATTAATTAGTTCACCCAAAATGTGTTTCATCGACTCTACTGACAAACGGTGACGTCTAGAGGGGATACAGCTGTGGATACACACGTCAGTTGTGACTCTATACAATAATAACTCTTGATGTTACTGAGGGTTGGGTTTTGGTTTTGGGTGGGGCTATGCGTGAATAAAATGCAACTTAATTGGTAATTTAATTTATAATATGAGTATTACTCGGTATAATTACAGTTTTTACAATACTGTGAGGGTTGGGATAGGGGTAGACGTTATTAAAATGCAAAATAATCGATAATTTAATTAATAATATGAGTAATACTCGGTATAATTACTGTTTTTACATTACTGTGAGGGTTGGGATAGGGGTAGGCGTTATTAAAATGCAAAATAATCGATAATTTAATTAATAATATGAGTAATACTCTGTATAACTACTGTTTTTACATTACTGTGAGGGTTGGGATAGGGGTAGACGTTAATAAAATGCAAAATAATCGATAATTTAAATAATAAAATGAGTAATACTCTGTATAATCACTGTTTTTACATTACTGTGAGGGTTGGGGTAGGGGTAGACGTTATTAAAATGCAAAATAATCGATAATTTAATTAATAATATGAGTAATACTCTATTAATTACTGTTTTTACGTTACTGTGAGGGTTGGGGTAGGGGTAGACGTTATTAAAATGCTAAATAATTGATAGTTTAATTAATAATATAAATATTAACTTCTGGCCGCAGCTGTATCCCTTCTAGCAACAACACACAGTATCATTATGAGCCAGTAGAGGACGCTCGTGAACAGGATTTTTAGTTTTCACACAGCATGCAGGACTGGAAACTAATTAGTCGAGATGAAACACACTTTCAAACAGACTTTTCAAGCATATTATCGACATTACAAACAGATGTCATCCCACAAAGGTACGTTTGCTGCTGAAATGTGACATTTTTAGGAAAATACACACATGATTTTAAACACTATAGTATTCAATTGACTTCCTATTCCTTACTGTAGCCTATTTTTATATGTGAACAACCAATATGGCAATATATGTCCTCTATATATGTTCAACATGATGTTATATAGCGTTATAGAGTGTAAAAGTAGGCTATGTAAATAAGATTGAAGTAAAAAAACGCAAAGTCAGTAATTGTAAATAAGATTATTAATGTTTAACTGAGGGTTCAATGGTTAGGCTGAATGCAGCGCTAAACAAACAGTTTCCTATTGATTCTCTCATTCTTTTTGATGGAGGAGTTCATTTACGAGAAGTACAATAACAAAAAACAGATCCTGGAAAAGAAATTATTATTTAGTTTGTGCACAAATGATTGTTTACTGATAAAATACGATGTAATTAAATATATTAAAAGTTACGTTGAAAAGTTATTTGTATATAAATATTAATATACAGTTATAGACAAAATTATTCACCCTCCTGTGAAATTTTTATGCTTTTATAAAATGTTTTAGTGATGATATTTTGACAGTAATTCCAATATTTTTTTCTTCTGGAAAAGTATTTTGTATTTTAGTTTGGCTGCAACCATTTTTTAAGGTTTCAAAACTATTTTAAGGTCAATATTATTAGCCCCCCTCATGCAATATTAGTTTTGGATTGTCTCCAGAATAAACCACTGTTATACAATGACTTGCCTAATTACCCTAACTTTACCCTAATTAACCTAGTTAAGCCTTTAAATGTCACTTTAAGCTGAATACTAGTGTCTGGAAGAATATCGAGTCTAATATTATTTACTGTCATCATGGAAAAGAGAAAATAAATCAGTTATTAGAGATGAGTTATTAAAACTATTATGATTAGAAATGTGTTGAAATATACTTTTCTCTGTTGAAGAACACTTCAAATAATTAAAGATTTATTGTAAACTAGTATTGCTAGTAGTAGATATTCTTCTGTCTTATTCTGAACATTGTCATTGGACAGGGGAGGAGTTGCTGTGTTGTTCAAGGGTTTAAGGTCTAATACTGTATTATCTGGTCTGTAATGGTTTGCCTGACGTTAACTTACAATGCACAGCTTTCTAGGAGTAAATTCAGCAGTACTTTGCCTGGGCATTTTATGGTATGTACGATTTAGAAATTCTGAGCGTTAATATAAAGTTATTTTCCTAATTTCCAGTGTTATTAATTGTTGTTTGTTATTGTTGTTGTTGTCAGTAAGTCCACACCATTCAGAGAATTAATATAGTGTCACTATTAAATTAACTACTGAGTAATATTAATCAATTATATGTGCTTGCTTGAGGTTAGAATGAGGTTTAAGTTTAGTTGCATGATATTATACATAACTCGTTGTAATTTCTAATGCTATAGTAAGTGCATTGAACATGTGTAATTACATCACCTTAAATTAAGGTGTTAGTCTTATCTAAATAATAATTAGCCCTCATGCGACATTTTGTGAAAAAGTGCTGTTTAATGGAGAGAAGAAATAGTTTTATAACTGGTTTTAATACATATTATTAATATTAATATTATTATTATTATTATTATTATTATTATTATTATTATTATTATTATTATTATTATTATTATTGTTATTATTATTATTATTATTATTATTATTATTATTGTTGTTTTTATTATTATTATTATTATTATTATTATTATTATTATTATTATTATTATTATTATTATTATTGTTGTTGTTGTTGTTGTTGTTATTATTATTATTATTATTATTATTATTGTTTTTATTATTATTATTATCATTATTATTATTATTATTATTATTATTATTATTGTTTTTATTATTATTATTATTATTATTATTATTATTATTGTTGTTGTTTTTATTATTATTATTATTATTATTTTTATTATTATTATTATTATTATTATTATTATTATCATTATTATTATTATTATTATTATTATTATTATTATTGTTTTTATTATTATTATTATTATTATTATTATTGTTGTTGTTGTTTTTATTATTATTATTATTATTATTATTATTTTTATTATTATTATTATCATTATCATTATTATTATTATTATTATTATTATTATTAATAATAATAATAATAATAATAATAATACGGTGGCTCAGTGGTTAGCGATGGTTCGAGTCCCGGCTGGGTCAGTTGGCATTTCTGAGTTTGGATGTTCTCCCCGTGTTGGTGTGGGTTTCCTCCAGGTGCTCCGGTTTCCCCCACAGTCCAAACACATGCGCTATAGGGGAATTGATGAACTAAACTGGACGTAGTGTATGTGTGTGAATGAGTGTTTCCCAGTGTAGGGTTGCAGCTGCAAGGGCATCCACTGTGTGAAACATATGCTGGAATAGTTGGTGGTTCATTCCGCTGTGGCGGCCCCTGATTAATAAAGGGACTAAGCTAAAGGAAAATGAATGATTAATAATGATAAAAATAAGAGTGAGGATATTTTTCACAGTATTTCCTATTATATTTAATATTTTTCTTCTGGAAAATGTTTTATTTCTTTTAGTTTGGCTAGAATAATAAAAATATATATATTTTTAAAAACCCTCTTAAGAATTTAGTTTTTCAATTGGCTGCAGAATAGTTCACTGTTGTCCATCAGACATCGATGCTCAACAATATTTTGCTCATCCCTCACACAATCTACATTGTAAAAGCACTACAGAAATAAAGGTGTATTGAATATTACTGCATAATATCAGCATTTTTGGAGACACTGTGCATCCGTTGTTTCAATTTCAATCTGTTTGCAGCTGTAGTTCATCGTTTAGCAGTGCCGACCCGGCGCCTAAAGACCCAGTGGACTGTTCACTGTCTGAGTGGTCTTCATGGACTCGTTGTGACCCCTGCCTAAAAAAAAGGGTGAGTTTCTGCACATTGTACCCTTTTCTGTCTGGCCGTTTCAATATTGACTTATTAACAATAGCAAAATCATTGGGTGCATTGCTCGCAGTATAAAAAACAAGCCACGCCCACTCATTTAATATTCCGTTTATCCAGGAACTGCATAACAATATTAGTAAAAATGATTGCAGCTTCTGCTTCATGTGAACTTTAAAGGTCATTCATGTATTTAAATTAATTTCTCACATTCTCTATTGAAGACAGGTTAGGACTGCAGACAGGCCAGTCCAATACCTGTATCCTCTGCAGCCAGGACTTAATGTGTGCAGAATGTTGTTCTGCATTGTCTTGTTGAATTATGCATGGGCGTCCCTGAAGAAGTGTCTAAAGAAATCTCTGTGTAGTTTTTAGCATTAATGGAGCATCACAGAAGTGTACGTTACCTTTGCTGACGGAACTTGACTATGACAGACCCTGGTTTTTATTGCTGGTAACAGTCTGAATGATCCATTTCTTCTTTAGTCCGGAACACAGTGTCCATTTCTCTCAAAAAATACCTGAAATACTGCTTCATCTGAGCACAGTACATGTTTCCACTGTGTGATGGTCCATCCAAGATGCCTCCGAGCAGAGAAGTCAACAGGACTTCTGGACACTGTTAACATAGGGCTTCCTTTTGGCACGGTACAGTTTTCACATTTCATTTGTGGATGTAACTGTATTGTGGTACTTGACAAAGGTTTGCTGCAGTAGTCCTGAGCTCATGTGGTGTTACGGCTTATAGATGAATGAGGATTCTTGATGCAGCGCCCCCTGAGGGATCGGAGATCACAGTTGTTCAGCTTAGGCTTGCCTTGTCCTTTACACACTGAAATTCCTTCAGATTTTTAATGATGTTCTGCACTGTTGAAGCTGAAATTTCCAGATGTCTTCCTATCGTTCTTTGAGGAACATTTCAATAATGTTCTTACTCATTTACTGAGTATTTACTGGCGATCCTCGGCCCATCTTTGCTCCTAGAGGACTAGACCTTTCTTGGATGCTGCTTTTGTACCAGATCATAATTATAATCACCTGTTGACATCACCTGTTTCCAGGGCTGGAGCAAGATGAACTGCCGCTCTAGTCAAAGGACTATCACGCCGCCCTCAACCTGAAAGTGAAAACAAAAGTGACCATTTCATGAAGTGAGGACAGTGGGGTCGCGGATGAAAGTAAGGACGGGTGAGGGGAGGGTTGCGCGTTTGCCGGCCTCACTATCCTGCCGCCCTGGTGGTGGGGTGGGCGGTTGGTTTGCCGCCCTCACTATCCTGCCGCCCTGGTGGTGGGGTGGGTAGGGGCGGTTGGTTTGCTGCCCTCACTATCCTGCCGCCCTGGTGGTGGGGTGGGTAGGAGCGGTTGGTTTGCCGCCCTCACTATCCTGCCGCCCTGGTGGTGGGGTGGGTAGGGGCGGTTGGTTTGCCGCCCTCACTATCCTGCCGCCCTGGTGGTGGGGTGGGTAGGGGCGGTTGGTTTGCCGCCCTCACTATCCTGCCGCCCTGGTGGTGGGGTGGGTAGGAGCGGTTGGTTTGCCGCCCTCACTATCCTGCCGCCCTGGTGGTGGGGTGGGCGGTTGGTTTGCCGCCCTCACTATTATGCTGCTCTAGGTGGTCGCCTAGGTCACCTCTATGGACATCCCGGCCCTGCCTGTTTCACATCACATAATTATTTCACCAGTTCACCCAAACTGCTCCTGTCACAACTTATTTTGGAGTGTGTTGCAGGTCTGAATGTCAGGAGAGGATGAATATTTACAAATGAAATGACGTTGACCAGACAAAACATGAAATGTTCTGTATTCATATTGTCTGTAATGAGATACTAGTCACAGTCAATTTGGAAATCACTACTTGTACATGTTTTTGATGGTTCTGCTCTGCTATCTTCAGTTTCGCTATGCCACACTGATCCAGCCATCTGAGTTTGGAGGAGAACCGTGTCAAAATAATGGTCGAGAGGAGGAATCGTGTACAGCTCCAGCTCGATTCGCCTGCCAGAAGTCCACTGCTGTCTGCCAGGGCTTCCGTTGCACGGTCACAGGTGAGCCTTAGCTATATATCAAAATAATAGATATTCGAGATGTTACAGGTCCTACAAAGTGCTCTGAAATGTGCAGTTTTTTATTTAATGTTTGACATATTCTCAACTGAAACTGAGAGGGCGGGGCATAGAGTAGCTCCTCCCCTTTTTAAAAAGCCAATAGCATTTTGTTTTATCGTCGCTCTCCCAGTGAGAGTGGTTGAGCTCAAGCACATCAAATGAACAGCCAATGAGAAGAAGGGGCGGGACATGTCAAACACTAGAGAGCATTTAATTGGATATGATTTGTGAAGTATGAGGTGACGTGAATAAAACCGCTCATCCATTTAGGCTGAAGTGACAAACTACAAGCTTTACATGTTTATATCAGTTTTATATCTTCTAAGCACAAATTTTGTCACTGTTTTGGAGCACACTAGGTAGTAGACATCATAAAAACTAACAATACTGATATTGACATCTAAAATACAACTATTTTAATTTCATGGGACCTTTAAATTAGTATATTTTCTTGTAGGATGGCTACTAAGCACATGTAATATTTGTGTGTGTTGTGTGTCAGGCCGCTGTGTGCTGGAGAATCTGCGCTGTAATGGAGATGATGACTGTGGAGACGGATCTGATGAACAGGACTGTAAGAAAGTCTACAAAGCTTGTAATCAGCCCACAGAGGAGTATTACGGCATCGAGAATCTTGCCAAAGGGTGCGTGTGTTTAATACACTCCTGTACTACTAACCCATTCCTGTCGCACTTTGAAAATGCACATCATTGATGGATGTTCAGTGCTTTTCATTTTTATTGTTATTGTAGTTATTATTTTTATTAATTTTTTTTTATTATTATTATTGTAATTATTATTATTATTATTATTATTATTATTATTATTATTATTATTATTATTATTATTATTATTATTGTTGTTGTTGTTGTTATTATTGTGTATTTTTTCATTTTGCTGATCTCCCAACCACCCCTTATTGTTATTTTTATTTATTTTTATTTATTTATTTTATTTTATTTTTTTTATTTTTATGATCTCCCAAACTCATTATTATCATTATTATTATTATTATTATTATATATTATTATTATTATTATTATGTATTTTTTCATTTTGCTGATCTCCCAACCACCTCTTATCATTATTATTATCATTATTATTATTATTATTATTATTATTATGTATTTTTTTATTTTCCTGATTTCCCAACCACCTCTTATTGTTATTATTATTTATTTATTTTTATTATTTTTATTATTTTTATTTTTTTATGATCTCCCAAACTCATTATTATTATTATTATTATTATTATTATTATTATTATTGTTGTTGTTGTTGTTATTATGTATTTTTTCATTTTGTCATTTTGCTGATCTCCCAACCACCTCTTATTGTTATTATTATTATTTCTATTTATTTATTAATTTTTTCATTTTTATGATCTCCCAACCTCATTATTATTATTATTATTTAGTTTTTTTCCCCTGATCTCCCAACCACCTCTTATTGTTGTTTTTATTTATTTATTTATTTATTTATTTATTTATTTATTTATTTATTTATTTATTTATTTTTATGATCTCCCAAACTCATTATTATTATTGTTATTATTATTATTATTATTAGTCATTTTCCTGATCTCCCATCCTCCTCCTCTGTATTATTATTATTATTATTATTATTATTATTATTATTATTATTATTGTTATTTTTTAGTTGTTCTTCTTATATACAAATCTATATAATGCTAATAAATATAATTGCTTAACTAATAATTTAGTAATTAGAATAGCTAAATTAATTGTCTAATCAATGAAAAATCTGTATTTTTTATTGTAACACATTTTATTATTGTGTGTTTTATTGTTATATGTTTGTTTACTGCAGTTTTTAGCTAAAATGAACACTAATTACACTAACCTTTTCACACTAATGATATTTACAAGGACATATTATCCACAAATAGATAAATTTTGTACAAATAAATAATAAAATAACAGTATTTGTATTTGTACTCAAATTCACGTAAAGCACGCTTCCAAAAGTAATGTAAAATCAAACTAAAACTACATGGTGGCAGGAAGCAACGTGAATCTGAAACGTGCAACAAAAACACACCCTAAGAATCGTTTTTCAGATTCGCAAAAATACAGACAAGCGCCCTCTAGTGGATTTGTCATCTGAAGCGTGCAACAAAACAGATTTTAGTAAAATATTTATGTAAAATATTTCACGTTGCGCAATAATATAGCATCTGATATGCATTTTCATTGTTGTTCTTGCACTTGCTGCAAATCTAGAACATCTTGAATCCCTAGATATGAGGACATCATTTATTTTTTGTTCATAGGTTCAACATTTTGAATGGTAAAATGGAAGCTGTGGTACTTGACAACCGATATTACGCTGGCGGCTGCCTGCCTCATTTTATCCAGGACGTCCGCTTTAGGAAGCCATATAATTTACAACAGTACACAATAGAGGTAAGCGGCATGTTTGACCTAAGCTGAGGCTTATATGTGACTATTTTTACTTTGCAATTAAATCCCGAGCAGCATGGTAGCTCAGTGGTTAGCACTGCCACCTCACAGCAAGAAGGTCGCTGGTTCGAGTCCTGGCTGGGTCAGTTGGCATTTCTGAATGGAGTTTGCATGTTCTTGCCGTGTTGGCGTGGGTTTCCCCCGGGTGCTCCGGATTCCCCCACAGTCCAAACACATGCGCTATAGGGGAATTGGATGAACTTAATTGGCCGAAGTGTATGAGTGTGTGTGTAAATGAGTGTATATGGGTGTTTCCCAGTACTGGGTTGCAGCTGGAAGGGCGTCCGCTGTGTAAAACACATGCTGGATAAGCTGTGGCGACCTCTGATGAATGAAGGGACTAAGCCGAAGGAAAATGAATGATTGGTTGTTAACTTTGGTGGCCTTTAAGTTCAGTTTTTATGGTATATCTGTGTGTGAATCTAAATGATGTGTCTTTGTTACTTCCAGACGAAGGGCTCGTATGATTTCAACATGAAGGAATATGATTCCTACAGTGAATACTTCAAGAGCGAAAGTCATGCAACTTTGTCCAAAACCAGTGTGTCTATTGGATTTGCTTACCCCAATGCCTTTGACTTCAGCTTTGCCTATAATGACCACAAATACAAGCGCTCAGTCAAGAAGATGCGCACATATTCAGGGACGGTGAGTGTTTTTCTGAGGCTAAGGGGATAATAATACTGTAGATTGAACTATGTTAATGTTTATGACAGAAAATGAGACAATGTGTTTGAAGAAACTAAAATGTTTACATATTAATATTAAGTTTTAGTCTTAAGGTTAATAATAGGCTATCTAATCCTTATATATGGGATCTGCTGTATATATTGAGCTCAGGTGCTTCTTTATAAATCTGTTGTATTTTTATTTTGAATAAGCAAATTTCAGTGTTTTATTTTAAGCTCTCTATAGAGAGTTCAAGTGCTTCTCTTATTTTAATAATGCATTTTATTTTGTTTTTGTTGTTATTATTTAATGCTCCCGATATAGAGCTCAGGTTTAAATTATTTTTTTCTCTGTAAATCAGTTGGATTTTAATAAAATTTTAATGAAGTTATTTTTTATAGAGAGTTCAGATGCTTCTCTTGTGTTTTTAATTGTTATGTTTATTATTATTATTATTGTTATTGTTATTATTATTATTATTATTATTATTATGTTTATTATTATTATTATTATTATTATTATTATTATTATTATTATTATTATTATTATTATTATGTTTATTATTATTATTATTATTATTATTATTATTATTATTATGTTTATTATTATTATTATTATTATTATTATTATTATTATTATTATTATTATTATGTTTATTATTATTATTATTATTATTATTATTATTATTATTATTATTATGTTTATTATTATTATTATTATTATTATTATTATTATGTTTATTATGTTTATTATTATTATTATTATTATTATTATTATTATTATGTTTATTATTATTATTATGTTTATTATTATTATTATTATGTTTATTATGTTTATTATTATTATTATTGTTATTATGTTTTATTATTATTATTATTATTATTATTATTATTATTATTATGTTTATTATTATTATTATGTTTATTATTATTATGTTTATTATTATTATTATTATTATTATTATTATTATTATTATTATTATTATTATTATTATGTTTATTATTATTATTATTATTATTATTATTATTATTATTATTATTATTATAGTTATGTTTATTATTATTATTATTATTATTATGTTTATTATGTTTATTATTATTATTATTATTATTATTATTATTATTATTATTATTATTATTATTATTATTATTATGTTTATTATTATTATTATTATTATTATTATTATTATTATGTTTATTATTATTATGTTTATTATTATTATGTTTATTATGTTTATTAGTATTATTATTATTATTATTATTATTGTTATTATTATTATTATTATTGTTATTATTATTATGTTTATTATTATTATTATTATTATTATTATTATTATTATTATTATTATTATTATTATTATGTTTATTATGTTTATTATTATTATGTTTATTATTATTATTATTATTATGTTTATTATGTTTATTAGTATTATTATTATTATTATTATTATTATTATTATTGTTATTAATGTTATTATTATTATTATTATTAATATTGTTTTAGTTTAGTTTA
Organism: Danio aesculapii; assembly: GCF_903798145.1. Classification (NCBI taxonomy): domain Eukaryota; kingdom Metazoa; phylum Chordata; class Actinopteri; order Cypriniformes; family Danionidae; genus Danio; species Danio aesculapii. The sequence continues at coordinate 1,606,311 of NC_079436.1, read as the reverse complement.
GTTTAGTTTAGTTTAGTTTAGTTTAGTTTAGTTTGATTGTTGAATTTTGTGAATAAGCCATATCTGAATATTTTAATTTTTGCCAATTTAAACATTTTTTTATTTTTATTTTATGCTCCATATAATGATCTCAGGTGCTTTTATTTTATATAATTTTTTGGTGAAGCTCAGGTGCTTCTCTTGTATTTTTCAATTATTTTTTATTTTAGCTTCAAATGTAGATTTTTATTTATTTATTTATTTTTTATTCTCTCTATATACAGTAGATCTCAGGTGCTTCTCTTGTATTTTTAATTATTTATTTTATTTAAATGTATATATTTATTTTTTGTAGTCATTCATGAGTTTTTGTTTTGTGTTGTCCTCAGAAAAACAAGTTCATCCGTGCTCACTCTGAGCTCGAGGTCGCTCGCTACGCTTTAAAACCACAAAACCTGATGCTACACCCTGAGTTTGTGTCCCGACTGCAGGCGCTGCCGCTGGAGTACTCATACGGAGAATACCGGCAGATCTACCAAGACTACGGCACACATTTCATCAAGGAAGCAACTCTGGGTGGAGAATTTGAGTACACTGTTATCCTCAATGACGAGAAGTTCGAGAAATCTGGTAGGAAAATGAAAGAAACACGAATAAGATCATAAAAAATACTCATTTATAATAGTAATAAAGTAATTTATTATAAATACTGTAGTGTTTTTGATCCATACAATAGTAAAGTACTTGCATTAATCTGTTACAGTAATTATATTGTTATTATAGTAACACTGCAACTATAGTAATCTAAACAAATGACCCAATACTGTAGTTTTCTACAACTACAGAGTCTATATAATACTACAATCCACCAGAGTTTACTGTAGTAAAAACAAAAGTGTACAACAGTATTTATTACAATCTATGAGAGTTGATACTACAGTATACTGGAGCATTCATTACAACCAAAGTGTTGTAAATAGTATTATACAGTATAATATACCGTACTTTACTGTAGTATGATTCAAAAACACTGTAGTATTGGCTCTGAATTACTATGGTATTTTTCGTGTCATGTGGCCTATGATTTTAAAGGTTGTGCTTGTACTGAATGTGAGGGTTTTTTCTTTCATTATAGGCTACTCGCTTGACGAAACCAAGAAATGTGTGCAGGCTGGGCTTAAAGCTGGAGTCCAAGTTAAAAAGATCTATGTGGGACTAGGACTTTCAGGTGGAAGCTGTGAAGGCCTGCTGAAAGAGATCGGAGGTCAGCAGAAAAAACATTCAGCCACTTCAGCTTTCCAGTCACAGACATTGCAGGAGATTGATTAAACAACAATATTAAAGAAATTAATTGCTAACAGAAAACCGTCTTAACTTCTAAGATACATGTGGGACATTGCATATTGTATCATGATAACCACTGTAGTTCAAAAACATTTACGGTAATTAAATTGTAAGTCACTTTGGACAAAAGCATCTGCTAAATGACTAAATGTAAACAGATTTTTATTTATTTATTTATTTTATATTTTTAATGTATTTATTATTACTTAATTATTTGTTATTATTTATTATTATTTTATTATTAATTAATTATTTATTTATTATTATTTATTGTTATTTATCTATTCAGTTATTTATTTATTTGTTATTATTAATTAATTTATTTAGTTTTTATTATACCTTATTTATTTGTAATTAATTTATTTATAATTATTTATTTATTTATCATTTGTTATTATTATTTAATAATTAATTAATTAATTAATTATAATTTGTTTATTTATTATTATGATTATTTATTTGTTTGTTATTTCTTATTGTTTATTTATTTATTATTATTATTATTAATAGAACTATTATTTCATTTATTAATTTATCATTTTTCTAATTATTTTTATTACTTATTATTAATTAAATAATACATTGCTTGTCTTGTTATTATTATTATTATTTGTTTTGTTATTTCTTTATTTATTGTTTGTTTGTCATTATTAGTAGTTAATTTATTTAGTATTTATTTGTTGTTATTTATTTATTTTGTCATTTTTTAATAAATTTTTATTCATTTAATTATTTTTCTTTATTTTTATTTATCATTATTTATTTATTTATTTATTTATTTACAATTTATTATTAAGTAATTAATTTATTTAGTATTATTTGTTTGTTTATTTGTTGTTGTTTATTATTATTATTACTAAAATAATGTTATTTTTTATTTATTAATTTATTATTTTTATTAATTTACTTAATACCTGTTATTATTAATTAATTAATTAATTATTGTTATTATTCTTGTTTTAATTTGTTTATTATTATTATTATTATTATTATTATTATTAACTAATTTATTATTTATTTGTTCATTTTTATTTACTTATTATTATTTTTACAAATTTATTTATGTACTAGTGTCTTGCTAAATAACTTGTAAACTATTATGTAAAAGGACAAAAGAAATGTTATGTATATAAATATTATGTTCATAAACGTGTTGAAAAGGTTGAAATTGAAACACCTTCGAGCCGTTTCTCCACCTGAGAGAATTACCTACCTAATAATTTCTGCGTGAGCAATAAATGTCTGAGCTCATCATTAATATAAAATCCTGTTTTGGCCTTTCAGATTCCACTAAGGAGAGGGATATGGTGGAAGATGTGTTTATTGTGGTCAAAGGGGGCGACAGTGAGACCGTCTCCCGTCTGGCGGCGAAACAGCTGCCGACTCCAGACATCATGCAGATGTGGGGAGAAGCCGTCTTCTACAATCCAGAGTTTATAAGCAAGAAGGTGAACAATTACACAGTGCAGGATGTAGAAAGAGCTCAAACAAGTGCACTGACTGTCAGTCAAATGACAAATACTGAACATTTCAGTGGAAAACACGCACACAAACACGCACACACACACACACACACACACTTACAGCATGAAGTGAGCAGTGTAAAGAGCCTCTATTATTGCTCCATCTGTTCTCCAAACCACATGTACACCCTTTTTCACTGTGTTCAACTTTAATATCCTGTCTGCAGATCGAACCGATTTATGAGCTGGTGCCACCACGAGACGCAAACGCAAACATCCTAAAGAGAAACCTGAGGAGAGCTCTGTCAGAGTACCTGAGTGAAAGCAGCGCCTGCCGATGCTCACCGTGTCTTAATAACGGCCTGGCGGTGCTCAAGGGTGAGAGCAACCACACACCACTAATCACCAAAGACAGAAAACTTAGCGGCGTTTACATTACCTATAATGATTATCTGACCTTATCTATTGACATCCAAAATGGCTGATCATATGCGTTATTATGTCAGTGGCCAGTGTTGGGGAAAGTTACTTTTAAATAAAATGCCATACAATATTATTTGTTATTATTAATTAATTTATTATTATTTATTTGTTATTATTATTTATTTAATTGTTATAATTTATTATTTGTTTGTTTATTTATTGTTGATTAATTATTTATTTATGTATTATTTGTTATTATTTATTTATTTATTTATTTATATATTTATTTATTATAATATATTATTTGTTTATTTATTTATTGTTGTTTATTTATTTTTGTATTATTTGTTATTATTATTTATTTAATTGTTATAATTTATTATTTTTTTGTTTATTTATTGTTGATTAATTATTTATTTATGTATTATTTGTTATTATTTATTTATTTATTTATATATTTATTTATTATAATATATTATTTGTTTATTTATTTATTGTTGTTTATTTATTTTTGTATTATTTGTTATTATTATTTATTTATTTGTTATAATTTATTATTTGTTTATTTGTTTATTTATTTATTGTTGTTTATTTATTTATGTAATATTTGTTATTATTGTTTATTTATTTATTTGTTATAATTTATTGTTTGTTTATTTGTTTATTTATTTATTGTTGTTTATTTATTTATGTATTATTTGTTATTGTTGTTTATTTATTTTTTATAATTTATAATTTTTTATTTATTTATTGTTGTTTATTTATTTATTTATTGTTTTATTTATTTATTTATTTATTTATGTATTTGTTATTCATTCATTTATTCATTTTCTTTTTCGGCTTAGTCCCATTATTAATCTGGGGTCGCCACAGCGGAATTAACCGCCAATTTATCCAGCATTTGTTTTACGCAGCAGATGCCCTTCCAGCTGCAACCCGTCACTGGGAAAGTATTTGTTATTATTAATAATAATTAATTAATTTATGTATTATTTGTTATTATTGTTTGTTTATTTATTTGTTATAATTTAGAATTTATTTATTGTTATTTATTTATTTATTGTTGTATTTATTTATTTATTATTATTAATAATAATTAAATAATAATTATTGTTATTATTTGTTATTATTGTCTATTTTTATTTATTTATTTGTTATTATTTATTCTTTATTTATTGTTTGTTATTATTATTAATTAATTAAATAATTTTATTTACTTATTTATCTATTTATTTTTTTTTACAAATGTATTATCTTTCAAAATGACCACTAAATGAGTTACAATATTGAGTTAGTCCCCAATAAAGTAACTAGTTGCGCTACTTAGTTACTTTTATGGTAAGTAATGTTGCATTACTTTTGAGTTACTTTTGCGTTACTTTTTCTTGCCTGGCTGAGGCTTGATCTCTTTCAGAACTTGTAGGGGTTTAACTATTGTTACTATGATAAAATAATACAACTGAATTTTATTTTTAATCCATTATTAGGCATTAACTAAGAAATGAATACAGAAAGATGGATTGTTTTCATTTTCATTGTTAGTTAAATTAACCGATGTTAACAAATTGAGCCTTATACTGTACAGTGTTAATGAACAATAGGCCTATAAATTGTATTTATGACATATTTGACGTGTATTATTTTATATGATATTTATGATCAATAATTCAGCAGACAGTAGGCCAGAATAATAATGTGAAACTCAAGCATTTGTTTACTATGATTATCCTTATCATTTATTATGGACACCAATCTAAATATTGATAAAATTATCCCCAAAGTGGCGAGATGGTGGCTCAGTGGTTAGCACTGTGGCCTCACAGCAAGAAGGTTGCCATTTCGAGTCCCGGATGCACCAGTTGGCTTTTCTGTGTGGAGTTTGCATGTTCTCCCTGTGTTGGCGTGGGTTTAGGGGAATTGATTAACTAAATTGGACATAGGGTATGAGTGTGTATAGGTGTATGAACCAGTACTTTGCTCCTGCTGGAAGGGCATCCACTGCATAAAACATATGCTGGAATAGTTGGCGGTTCATTCCGCTGTGGAGACCCCTGATAAATCAGAGACTAAGCCGAAGGAAAATTAATGAATGGTCTCTAAATGTTTAAATAATAAATCATTATTCACTGCATTTTGAAATGCACAGTATAAACACTGTGCATGTTCATTATCATGATATATTGAATTATTGAGTAATGAGTCATTAATAATAGCTATGAATCATTTTTTTCTCTGTCTTCATTTCTTCTCATTATAGGCACAAGATGTACTTGTGTTTGTCCAGCGGGTGTTAAAGGAGTGAGCTGTGAGATAACTCAAAGAAAAGGTTTGTCAGTGTGCTCTGCTGTTTTGCTAAATCCAATGTAATGCAATCAATGTGGATGTCCATTAAGTCAAAAAACATTGATAAAACCTCAAGTTTGCATTATAAAACTGATACGTCACATTAGGGCTGGGTGATATGGCCAAAAACGCCTTTATAGTCACTTTTCACACTCACTGGACAGTTATTGGTATTTATTAACATCTGCACATTTACGCACGGTTGCAAGCTCCCTATTTAAATTCCACTTTAGTTCAGCTATTTTTAATTGAACTTTTTAATTGTGCATAGTGTCAATCAATATCTATGTTTGCTTGTTGTGGTTTGGAATATAATTATTATTACCTCATTGGCCGATTACTTTGCTTGTTTTAAGGAACAACTCACTTAATTTTGACACATCATTACTTAAAGCAAGACAATATATAAACAGCGGGGGAAATAAGTGTTGAACATGTCACCATTTTTATCGGAAAACATATTTTTAAAGGTGCCGTTGACTTGAAATTTTCACCAGATGTTGATAACAACCAAAGAAACCCTGTAAATGCGAAGAAAACAAATCCAATTAGTTTACAAATGAAGTTCTGTGTAATAAAACTAAACGACACAGAGAAAAAGTATTGAACACATGAAAAAAGGAAGGTGTAGTTCTGCAGTGAACGCCCAGACAGCAGCTGAAATCTCTCAGTTCTTCAGCAACCCTCTGCCCTTCCTCGGTGTAAATGAATATCAGCTGCTTCCGTCCAACATCTACATTAGCAGGAGGATGAAGATGAAACCAGGGTGGACATTTCAGCAGGATAATGATCCAATGAGTTTTGTTTATCCAAACTGAGCTTTATTTTTGTATTTTCTATTGGATTGGAGTGAGGTGGGCCATTCTGCAGCTTGATTTTCTTGCTCTGAAAGCATCTGAGAGTCTCCTTGGCTGTGTTTTGGATCATTATCTCCCATAATGCAATTCAAAAGCATAAATAAATGGGGATAAAATAAAAACATGTATCACTAAATACATAAAACTGCTAATTCACCAATATTTTTCACAGTGTAGGGCCTTCAGTCAATGCTTAGGACAAAAACTTCAATTGCAAACAAATGCTAATCATTGTCATTTGATTTCTCTTGTTATCCAAACATGTACAGGTTTGGCAATAGATGGAAACTGGAGCTGCTGGTCTTCATGGTCGAGCTGCTCAGGAAAGATCCAACATCGCACCCGTCAGTGTAACAATCCAGCCCCACACAACGGTGGAGTAACATGTGCTGGAGCTCAGGAGGAGTCAGCGGATTGTGTCTAAAGTGTGTTATTTACTAGGTAGAAACTGATTACATTGTGTCCTAACACAGTTGAAGTCAGGATTATGAGTCCTCCTGTTATTCCTGTTATATATAAGTGTTATTCCCCAATTTCTGTTCTACGGAGAGATTTTTTTCAACACATTTCTAAACATAACTCATCTCTAATAACTGATTTCTTTTATCTTCACCATGATGACAGTAAATAATATTACACTAGATATTCTTCAAGACACTAGTATTCAGCTTAAAGTGACATTTAAAGGCTTCACTAGGGTAATTAGGGTAAAGTTAGGGTAATTAGGCAAGTCATTGTATAACAGTGGTTTGTTCTGGAGACAATCCAAAACTAATATTGCTTAAGGGGCTAATAATATTGACCTTAAAATGGCTTTAAAACAATTAAAACTGCTTTTATTCTAGCAGAAATAAAACAAATAAGACTTTCTCCAGAAGAAAAAATATTATAGGAAATACTGTGAAAATTTCCTGAATCTGTTCAACATCATTTGGGAAATATTGAAATAGAAAAATATATTCACTGGAGGGTGAATATTTTTGATTTAACTGTATGCTATGTGACAAGATTCCAATTGCAAGCGATTTGTCTGCACTAAACACAATGCAACACGATAGAAACATTTAAATAGCAGCCACTGCACTGATGTGGGTTGTAATCTACAGTATATGAATACATATTAAAGCTCTTTAACATTATTAATAAGCTACTGGGTGTCTGGTGTTTGTTTGCACTGAATCATAGTTCTGACTTTCATTTTCAAAGTGTTTGCTAGTTTTTAAGCGTCTATCTTATTTTCAAGATCTGAGGTGAACTACATCTCTCGGTTGCATCTCGGTCACTTGAGCACTAAAATTTAATCCTCAAGCAGCAAAAACAGATGTCTTTGGAAAGTGGGAAAAGACCCAGTGAAGGACCCATGAACTGCCAGGGAATGGATTCGCAACCTGTTTGCCAACAAACCAGGTGAATCCAGCACGCCAAGTGTCTTTGGATCCACAGTTTTTCCCCCACACTATAAATTACAATTCTTGCAGTCTCAACAGCACCTGAGCCGGGGAAACTCCAGGCCGAGCCGGTGTCTCTTTCATCTGACATTTCAGATCCAGCTGCGCAGCCTCCTCGCATGGAACCGCTACCATTCAAGGTGTTTCAAACAATTTTATCTGGCAGACTGTCACAAATAAGCAGACATCTTCATTTTCACAACGAGTTTCTGAGTTCTCTCACCCCTTCAACAGAGTTTGTTCTTCTGAGGTAATGTGGGAACACATTCAGTGCTGCTGTGAGTTCTTTGTAAATGCCTGTCCTGCTTATTCAAATCACTTAGTTGATTAAATTAAATTGTAATTGACCTGTGCAATGGATAGTTTTGTCATTAACAGTGAAAACAGCTTAATATAGGCTTTGCTGAAACTGTGAATATTTCACTTTCATTTTATTTAGGCTAGATTATTATTTTATTTGACAATCCAGTTCGTGTTTTGGCACTGAAGCATATAGTGAACTTGTTTTAAAGCACTTCACATCATTTGTTATTCGTCCTTCTATTTTATCTAGTAGATAACTGACCAACAAAAATATATATTAAAATTAAGATTCAAATTATACCAAATTAAATTTGCTTCAAACAGATATTTTTCCAAGAATTAGGTTAGGTTAGGTTAGGTTACTTTATTTATACACGAAGGTAGATTTGGTTTGCAGTCAAGAGTCCTCATCTCACAACAGTGCCACACAAAGGAACTCACACAGTAACAACAAAATCGATAAAAATATACAGGTCACCGAAATACCTCTGCTTTAGTCTATGCCTTATTTAAATATCTAATGGCTGCTGGTATGAAACTATGTTTATATCGTTCTGTTCTACAGCTTAATACTAGAAACCTGCGACCAGAAGGAAGGAGCTGAAATTCTGAGTGCAGGGGATGAGCAGTGTCACTTAAAATTGAATTTGTGGTTCTCTTTAGCTGCTTGGTGTACACAGCCTCTAGATTAGCTAGTGACACCCCAGTTAGCTTACTGGACCACTTAACTATTTGCTTTAGTGAGTTTTTATTCTTGACAGAGAGATTCCCAAACCACGACACCAAAGCAAAGGATAGAATGGATTCAAGAAAAGCATGATAAAATAAAATGAAAATAATAGAATGAATGATTCAGGAGGCGGAGACGGTCAAAAAATATGCATAGTGGGACGCTTTAATATTTTTAAGACAAAATCTCCCAAAATATACATTGATTTAGCAATCAGCTTATATCGCTTGAGATGTTATTCAAAATAAAAGTCTTCTTTATTATGAAAAATAACCATAGAATAACTACCTTTAACACAACAATAGCTGGTAAAGGTATATCCTAAAGAGTTATTTAAATTTCAGCAGGATTTTTTCTGCGTGCTCTTTCCTTGACAAGGCAGACCGCCGTCTTTTGGCGAGGGATTGTTGCATTCTCGACTTCGTGTCTTTTTTCCAAATAAACATGAAGACCAGGAGCTCCAGCAGCTCCACACTCCATCTGTGGGGCCTGTTAGAAGACAAACACTCATGAAGGCCTCGTTTAATACAGTTGAGGACAAAATAACTCCTTCAATAATTTTCTAATACTTCCAAAGTGTTGTTTGCAACACATTTTAAGCATAATAGTTTTAGTAACTCATTTATGATGACTAATTTATTTGATCTTTGCTAAGGGGACAGTACATAATGCTTAACTAGTTATTTTGCAACAGATTAGTGACATTTAAAGCCTTAAAGACGATCACTACTCAAGTCAAATTGTACCATTTTGGTGACTGTCGCTTTAAATTCAAATGAGATTGTGCTCTCTTCAAAAGAGGGCGGAGCTACTAATGCCTGTGTGTCAGCATAGTGGCAGATTCAACACATGGCTTTGTTTCGGACTTTAATTTGTTAAGGTAATCATACTGTTGCTATGGTAACACAACAACATTAGTAATATAAACAAATGACCCAATACTGTACAGGGTATATTATACTACAATACACCACACTATACTGTAGTAAAAACAAAGCGTACTATTACAGTTGATCTGTTTACCATAGTAAATATTACAGTATGCTGTAGCATTCACAAATAAAGTGTAAATACTACAGCATAATAAAATTAGCTAAAGTATCAGTCAAAACACTACAGTATTTACTGTAAATTACTACAGTTTTTTAATAACTACAAATATTTATGAAGTGAAAATTACGGGCTGCATTACCTTTCCGTTCAGTCTCCTCACAGGCAGCACCAGTGTATCCATTTTTACATAAACAACTGCAGTCTGTCCCGGAAAGCACTGGAACGCCATTATTCATGCAGGGGGCGCAGCGGCATGGGTTAAAGTTCTGCATGTACTCCTCCCAGGCCATCTTCAGATGGGGCAACTTAGGGCTCAGCTGCTCAGCGGCGGTGCTTAAACGCAGCAGCTCATAGATTGGTAGAATCTATGACAGAATGATATATATTAACATTGAAACTACCAGAATTATATAACTACTAGTATGGCCAGAGCCTTCATTCTGACTGTTCATACAAGAAGAGTAAGACTGTGCCAAATTTTTGGCATATTTACATTCAAAGTTCTATTGAGATTTTAAAAACTAGTCTAGAGCGCCATCTGCTATAAAAACTAGCCTAGAGCGACAACTGCTGTTAAAAACTAGCCTGGAGTGCTATCTTCTGTTGAAAACTAGCCTGCAGCGCCGTCTGCTGTGAAAAAAAAGCCTAGAGCGCCGTCTACTGTTGAAAACTAGCATAGAGCGCCATCTGCTGTGAAAAAAAGCCTAGAGCGCCGTCTACTGTTAAAAACTAGCATAGAGCGCCATCTGCTGTGAAAAAAAGCCTAGAGCGCCGTCTGCTGTTGAAAACTAGCATAGAGTGCCATTTGCTGTGAAAAAAAAGCCTAGAGTGCCGTCTGCTGTTGAAAACTAGCACAGAGCGCCATCTGCTGTGAAAAAAAAGCCTAGAGCACCGTCTACTGTTAAAAACTATCCTAGAGCGCCGTCTGCTGTTGAAAACTAGCATAGAGTCCAACCTTCTGTAAAAAACTAGCCTAGACCATCGTCTTCCGTTAAAAACTAGCCTAGAGCACCGAATATTGTAAAAAACTAGCCTAGAGCGCCGTCTGCTGTTAAAAACTAGCCTAGAGCACTGTATATTGTTAAAACTAGCCTAGAGCGCCATCTGCTGTTAAAACCTAGCCTAGAGCACTGTATATTGTTAAAAACTAGCCTAGAGCACCATCTGCTGTTAAAAACTAGCCTAGAGCACCATCTGCTGTTAAAAACTAGCCTAGAGCGCCATCTGCTGTTAAAACCTAGCCTAGAGCACCGTATATTGTTAAAAACTAGCCTAGAGTGCCATCTGCTGTTAAAAACTAGCCTAGAGCGCCGTCTGCTTTTAAAACCTAGCCTAGAGCACCGTATATTATTAAAAACTAGCCTAGAGCGCCATCTGATGTTAAAAACTAGCCTAGAGCACCGTCTGCTGTTAAAAACTAGCCTAGAGCGCCATCTGCTGTTAAAACCTAGCCCAGAGCACCGTATATTTTTAAAAACTAGCCTAGAGCGCCATCTGTTGTTAAAAACTAGCCTAGAGCGCCATCTGCTGTTAAAAACTGGCCTAGAGCGCCATCTGCTGTTATAAACTAGCCTAGAGCGCCGTCTGCTGTTAAAAACTAGCCTAGAGCGCCATCTGCTGTTATAAGCTAGCCTAGAGCACCGTCTGCTGTTGAAAACTAGCCTAGAGAGCCATCTGCTGTTAAAAACTAGCCTAGAGCGCCATCTGCTGTTAAAAACTAGCCTAGAGCGCCATCTGCTGTTAAAAACTAGCCTAGAGCGCCGTCTGCTGTTAAAAACTAGCCTAGAGCGCCATCTGCTGTTAAAAACTAGCCTAGAGCGCCGTCTGCTGTTAAAAACTAGCCTACATCGCCATCTGCTGTTATAAAATATGCTAAGAATTAATTCAAGAGAGATTAGTGATGTATTTTGAAAATCTATGAAGCAGAATTGAATTCCCAAACGAATTTCGCCACAGTTCTTAATGTAAATATAGTTTATGGGCTATTTAGCATTTATTTTTTTCTGACTGAATCAAGACGATACTCTTATCCAAAAGCAACACAATGCATAATGACGTCCAGCAGTACAATGCATGAAACATCTAAATGACAAACTAATTTAGGTGGTAAGAAAACAGCACCTCAAACTCAATTAGCGCAGGGTTATATTTCAGACTCTTCCCCCAATCCTTGTAACTTTTAGCATCTTTGATACCCAAAGTTCCAGCGCTGGAGGCTGTGTTTCCACCCTTCACAAAGCCAAACACATCCTTAATAGCGCTGTTGGATTCATCACCAGCTGTTGAAGATAAAATTATTATAAAAGAGTATTTAATTTACAATTTATGAACACTGAGAAATTTATGAAAATAAATGGGGCTCCGGGTCACGTACTTTTCTCATTTGTCGCAACTTTTCCACATGATTTTCCTTTTACTTCAGCTTTGATTTTATCCATAAACACCAGCCCGAATGATCCACCAATGCATGATCCCATTAGCTGCCCAGTCATTTCTAGTAAGAAAATAAAAGTAATTCAAGAGTTCACACTTAGCTGATGATTCATCAATAGCTTGTTTGGCATGCTGTCCCGGGAGAGAGCCCCGAGCTCAAGGGATCCTCGAGCCCGGGGCTTCCTCCCGTTTGCAGAGCGAGAGGGGAGCCTGAGCTCGGTGGATCTCAGAACTCCCCGTCTGCAGTAGCTAAGGGAACACGTGAGGAAAAGAAAGGGGGCTGACAAATGTTTCATTGTTATGCATGATGTTTTTTTTTTTTGTTTGTTTTTTTTTTTTAATAGTGGGAGGAAACCGGAGAACCCGGGGAAAACCCACGCGGACACGGGGAGAACATACAAACTCCTCACAGAAACACCTACCGACCTGACAGGACCAGGGTTGGCAGTGTTCTTGCTGTGGGGCTAACAGTGCTAACCACTGGGCCTCCGTGCCGCCCGATCTAAGGTGAAGGAGGAGAATGGGGAGGAAGGGGGGTTTCTTCCAAACGAAGATAAAGTGGCCTGAAAACTGTGGTTATTTATAGTAGCTTATGGCTCATATGATTGGATGATACTGATTAGCTTAATACGAGACCGGCTGTAATAAATTATAAGCACGTGATCCTCTCGAAATTAGTTTATTAATAAACCTCACTTGTGCTTGAACATGAAAACATCTACTGTAGCTCAGGGACCATATTCACAAAACATCACAACGTGTCAAATCCGCTTTATTCGCGTGTCACATTCACTTCACAACAGACACGGATTCTCATCATGGGCGGGCTTCTGTCTAAATAGCTAACATAGACTTTACTGTGAGAATAGCTGTGTTCATGTGCTTTAGGAAGGCTGAAAAACAGCATAGATTCGTTCGGTGCTGTGTCTTGAGTCCACTAGATCCTTTCAGAGGTGCAGCAGCTCTGAGTTCTTCAGCTCCTCCAGAAACTAGACCTGATAGAGGCTTTTAGCGTTGCTTCAGACTGAGGCCAGCCCAGTTTGATGAGCTGTTGTCCGGTGTCGGCTGGAGGATTTCCCCCGGGACACCAACATCAGGTGCTACGTCATAATCATGCCCCTACAAGAGCAAGCTCCTGATTGATTAACGCAGCGCGAATATCCACTGAAGTTCAGATTTTCCAAAAATGCATAGGTTGATTGGGGGTGCCTAATAGTAACTCCTGGGGCCCCCTAAAGTGTATGGACCCTAAGAATCATCCTAACTTCCCTCTCCTAGTGGCGTCCCTGTCAAAATAATACTGAGCTCTACAAAGTTTCCAAGAATTATTCTGACAGAGATCCGCCCCATCAGCCAATCACTGTGCACATAGTTAGTAACCATACTGACATCATTCATAGCAACAAGGTAAACCCCGCCCTCACTCTTAGCTTAAGACTTCTCTACATTGTCAGTAAATTTTCTCAACAAATCTCAACAACTCCTATAAAAACTGCTGTTTAAAATAAAACCTGTAATACCATGTCATTTGTATGTATCATGCGTATTTAACTTACTTTTTTCCTCCATTTCATTTATGTTCACAACAGCGACGTAATCCATGAGCCCACCCATGGTTCCCTCCGTGATGTAATGCGTGCCGTATTCATTGAAAAACTGTGAATATGCGCCGAAATGGTAGTGATCAGGCAGATCAGAAAGAGCCCAGAGCATGTCCTCATCCAGAACCAGGTCTTTGCTCCTCATCTTAAACTGAGATGTTTGTATTTTTGACAACAGCTGGACGAAGCCCATCTCCTAAACATGGAAAAAATAGTGTAAAGTGAATTACATGAGGTTTCCCAGGCATTATCCGGAAAAATACTATGGAGCAAGTCTCAAAAAGAATACATTTACAAAAAAAATATTCACGCATCCACAATACAACTCACATTTGCAAAATCCAATTCATTCATTTAAAACACGATTCAAAAATACACAAATCTAATTCGTCAATTTTAAAAGACGATCCGTAAACACACAAATTCAATTACAAAATTCAAAACACAATTCATTAATACACAAATCCAATTCGTTAATTCAAAACACGATTCAAAAATACACAAATCTAATTTGTTAATTCAAAACACAATCCGTAAATACACAAATTCAATTACAAAATTCAAAACATGATTCGTAAATACACAAATCCAATTCGTTAATTCAAAACACGATTCGTAAATACACAAATCCAATTCGTTAATTCAAAACACGATTCGTAAATACACAAATCCAATTCGTTAATTCAAAACACGATTCGTAAATACACAAATACAATTCGTTAATTCAAAACACGATTCGTAAATACACAAATACAATTCGTTAATTCAAAACACAATTCGTAAATACACAAATCCAGTTTGTCAATTCAAAACACGATTCGTAAGTACACAAATTTAATTCGTAAAATACAGAAATCCAATTCGTCAATTCAAAACACGATTCGTAAATACACAAATTTAATCACAAAGTTCGAAACACAATTCGTAAATACACAAATCCAATTCATTTGGCGCAAATATTCATGATTTTTACTTGCGAATTCAAATTGTGTGTTGTATTTATGAATTTAGTTTTTAATATACAAATTGTAATTTGTATTGCGATTTGTGCTGTGCATATATCAACTTTATTTTGTAAATGTTTTATTTTTGAGACTGAACTGGCTGATGTTTTGAACATACAATTATTTGTATACAGTCAGGCCTGTAATTATTCATACCTAAATAAATTTGAGCTTGACTGTGTGTTTTAGCCCTAATAATCTGATGAATTGCCCCAGAACATTTTTTGTGGGTCCTTGACACATTTCTGTTGTGCTCTGTGCTATTTGCAGTGCGTTTCTGCATTTGCAGGTGTAGTGAGAATTTGTGTGTTGTCGTGTTTTCTCAATTGTTTCTATTTTTCT
>NC_079436.1:1562930-1590888 GCF_903798145.1 Danio aesculapii | reverse complement strand
AGTCAAAATCTGCAATTTTATTATAATAAACATATGAAACAAAGCACAAGCAAAGTTTAACCCTATATACTACTGTAAACTAATTAAATTATATAAATATTCAATTCACCTTTATTTGTGTAGCGCTTTTACAATGTAGATTGTGTCAAAGCAGCTTCACATAAAGGGTCATAGTAAATAGGAACAGTGTAGTTCAGTTTGTAGTGTTTAAGTTCAGTTCAGCTCAGTTCAGTGTGGTTTAATAATCACTACTGAGAGTCCAAACACTGAAGAGCAAATCCAACGATGCGCAGCTCTACAGATCCCGAACCATGCAAGCCAGTGGAGACAGCGGAGAGGGAAAAAACTTCACTAATGGCGGAAGTGAAGAAAAAAAACCTTGAGAAACCAGACTCAGTTGGGCACGATCATTTTAATTTCTCCGCTGGCCAAACGTCTTGTGCAGAGCTGCAGTCTCAGTGGTGGAGGCTGGAAGCTTGCCTCAGCGAAGACTCGTCTGTCTCTGGAGCCTCACAGGAATCAGTCTCATGTTCTCCACTCTTCCATGACCACCACAGTACCTGCTCAGGATACGGCCTGGTCCAGGATATGGAAACCTTGGGATCATCTCGTCGTTGGTCTTGGATCGGATCAGTGACTCTATATTTAATAATTTAAATATAATATAAATTATTGTATTAATATAAAATATCAGGCTAATTTAAAACATTTAAGAACAATAAATAATAAAATATGTAGCTTAAGGAGTAAGTTGTTTGTGAAGAATATACAGTGCTATATTACGTTTGATTACATTATTTTAAAATTATTCAATACTGTTAGATTATCCATAAAACACTGTCTATTTCATTTGTATCTTCGCTGTATTGTATTAATTATTTATGCATGCCATTTGTTAATTATACTTTATAATAAGCGCAATTCCTACAAATTTATCACAATGTAAAATTATGAATACTTTTTTCGCATAGTTATTTAAATCATCTCATGAAATTACATCAATATTATAAATATAATGCATAAAAACAAAATATTGCAATTGTGCAGCCCTGCACTGTACTGTATTATGCTTCTTTTCTGTTGTAATATGTTTTAAAATGGTATTTAATTCAGTGGTTGCAAAGCTGATTATTCAGCATCATTCCTCCAGTCTTCAGTGTCACGTGATCAATCCACTGTGCTGACTTGATGCTTAATGTCCAAATATAAATGTTGTGTTGTTGTGGAAACTATGATGCGTTCTGAAGCTTGAGACTTAGCATGATTTAAAATATAAATGAAAAATTATATTCAAGACTGTGAAATATTTATACTGTGGGAAATACCTAATTTAAATACTTTATATTTATAAAATTGTGTTCCTTTTGAAATTTCTGTTCATCAAAATATAATGAAAAGTACTTTTGTCCCCATGTGCTTTCACAAAAATGTAAAGCAAAAAGTTTATCAAAGATTATTAAATCAGAATCATAGTAATAATTATATTAGAAAAATTTCTGAAGTATCATGTGACATTGAAGACTGGAGTGATGATGCAAAAAAATCTAATTTGCATTAATAGTTAAAATATACTGTATATAACGCTTATTTAAGTTGTAATAATAATTTTGCTGTTCAAAATTACAATTTTTGTAACAAAAATACCATTATTAATTTTATTTCTTGCTTAATAGCCTAATTTCTCTATTGCTGAATTTATTTATACAGAATCGGCAAATTCATCAGTTCAAGTTCAAGTTGCTTTATTGGCATAATAATATAGTTAATATAACCAGAAATATTCTCATATTATAATATTAGTAATTCTCAAATATAATTCTCATATAATATTATCTTATATATAACCCGAAATAACTTTTTAAATACATTTTTTAATGCAAATCAGAAAGCAAGTTACGGACACTTTAATTTTAGTTCTAGAAAGTTGTTGATTTTTATATTAAGTGTTTGTCTTTTACTCCCCTTTTAGAAAGTGTTCCTGAGACTGAGACTGTGGGAAATGCAGCTCTGGATGAAAGCCTGCCTCCTCCTGAATTTCCAGATTTCGATATGTCTGCTCCAGAAGCTGCAGACAGTAGTGTCATAAATCTGGCGGCTCTGGAATTAGAGGCAACTGAAATTTTGGCTTCAGATTTGTCTCCTCCAGCAGCACCGGCAGTAGATGAAGACAACAACCTGGATTCACAGGTAGCATAAAAAAAGGGGATGCTTGGTCATTTCCAAATATTAAATACACTTTATTAAACCATTAAAATTACCATATTTTATCCATAATCTACAGCGATTAAAAATAATAGCTAATAGTTACATTAAATGCAAATAAAAAGCCATCAGCCTTTTGATTTTATTATTTTTTTCCCCAATTATGTAGATTAATTTTACGCCAAGATTCTTGACACCTTTAAAGGCCTAAAGTACATTCAAAATAATTACAGCCCATCACTGAACATTAAGCATGATCTCCAAAATTAAACCAAGAATAAACTTTTGCCCACCATAAGGTTATTATTAAATTAAATGAATAAATTAATATTAAAAAATTTTATGGTTTTAGAAGGTTGCACTTTGGATAGCTTTGCTATGTTTAATGTCATATATATATATATATATATATATATATATATATATATATATATATATATATTATATATTATATATATAAATATAAATGTTACTTACATTTACTGTGTTTTGTGTCAGTCTTCAGAGGAGAAGAGAAATGTTGGGGTTTTGGCGTTGGCTACAGAGACAGTGACCTCTGACCTCAGGGTGAACAGATCACACACTAATGTCAGCTTGAGCAGTGAACAGCAGCGCTCATCAGAACCAGTGTAAAAGTTTCATTCTGTTAGATGTTATTGTATAATTATATAGGCAATATCTTAAATGTTTGAAATGTATACACTACCTGACAAAACTGTATACACTACCTGTCTTGTGGTCGACCCCAGTTGTAAGAGCAACAAATAATAATTTGACTTCTAGTTGATCATTTGCAAAAGTGGCAGAAGGTGGATTTTTCTGGTGAATCATCTGTTGAACTGCATCAATCATCACAAATACTGCAGAAGACCTACTGGAATCCGCATGGAGCCAAGATTCCCACAAAAATTAGTCAAGTTTGGTGAAGGAGAAACCATGGTTTGGGGTTTCATTCAGTATGGGGACGTGCAAGAGATCTGCAGAGTGGATGATCAACATCAACAGCCTGAGGTATCAAGATATTTGTGCTGCCCATTACATTACAAACCACAGGAGAGGGCGAATTCTCCAGCAGGATAGCGCTCCTTCTCATACTTCAGCCTCCATATCAAAGCTCCTGAAAGCAAAGAAGGTCAAGCTGCTCCAGGATTGGCCAGCCCATTCACCAGACATGAACATTATTGAGCATGTGTAGGGTAAGATGAAGGAGGAGGCGTTGAAGATGAACACAAAGAGTCTTGATGAACTCTGGGAGTCCTGCAAGAAGGCTTTCTTCACCATTCCAGATGACTTTATTAATCAGTGATTTGAGTCAGAGATGTATGGATGCAGTCCTCCAAGCTCATGATGGAGTCAGACACAATATTAATTCTGTTTCCACTGCAGCATGAGCACATATTCTATACTGGACATTATTGAAGGTTCAGTGAGCAGACTTTAGTCTAAGCAGAGTCAGACCTTACTGTCCTAATGAAATCAGTCAACATCAAGACATGATCAGATTTTATTGTGGTCAAATAAGTGTCATCTAGAGGCTTTTGTTCTCCATATAAGACACTTCTGATACCAAATGATCAACTAGAAGTGAAGTTATTATTTGCTGTTCCTAAACCTTGGATAGACGACAAGACTTTTGTCAGGTAGTGTGTGTTCTTTATTTATACAAATAAATAAAATAAATATAAGTAAATTGTATAGTTATATAGTTCTAAATGGTTGTCTATATTTAAAGTATCATTATGTTTGCCCTCCTGTGAAATTTAAATTCTGCATCAAATATTTCCATATATACAAAGCAATGGATTTTTTTGCACAGTATATTTTATTATATCTATTTTACAGTATGGTTGAAATATTTATTTAAATTGTAAAAATGTCTCCAGAACAAACCACTGTTATACAATGACTTGCCTAATTACCCTAACTTTACCCTAATTAACCTAGTGAAGCCTTTAAATGTCACTGTAAGCTGAATACTAGTGTCTTGAAGAATATCTAGTCTAATATTATTTACTGTCATCATGGTAAAGATAAAAGAAATCAGTTATTAGAGATGAGTTATTAAAACTATTATGTTAGAAATGTGTTGGAAAAATCTCTCCAATAAACTGCACTTGGAAATAATTGAAAAAGAATTTAAATTGTACAAGAGGGACTAATAATTCTGTTGTCAACTGTAAATTGCACATTGTAATGCAGGATAATTCAGACATGTTGTTTTCTTCAGTTCTTCTCAGACGAGACGTTTCCATGAACCTTTTGACAATGTTTACGAGGATGTGGAGACAGTGCCCAAATTTCCAGTTGCTCAAAGCTCATTGAAGTATAAGGGAGCTCCTAAAAGTGAGTATTATACTAGCACAACAGCTACAGAAAGTCTGTAAATGTCATTTACATATTTTCTTCTTCAGATCCATACGCAGATAACAGCAGTTTGGTGAGTAATTCTAAATTATTCATTTATAAAATACTGTCTGACATTATGTAAGCGAGATTTATATCAGGGATGGTAGAAATTAGTGGGTGTAACGGATCACAAATATCACAGTTCAGATCATATTATGGTGTTTTAGTCACAGATCGGACCATTTTTTTTTAGATCAGCCAAAAAAGGGAGCAGACAAATGTGATTTGCTTTCCATTTATTACAGAAACAGCACTGCAAGACACTTGGTTTTAACAAACAGAAATTAGAACCTGTAATTTTACTAAATATAAATGAAGAAATAATCAGCTGAATAAAAATAAATAATGAAATATTCAGTGCTGTAAAAAATGACTGTAAACAGTGCTGTGTAAAACTACTGTTGCTGATAATGCTAAATGTAGAAATCTAACATAATTTGTACCAGCCATATTTATTTTTAGTCTCATCTTCAATAAATGATTCAGTTTTTCACTCATTAGTCTTCATGTTTCATTGCTTGATGATCATTCTTGAAGAATTATTCAGTGGCCTGTTTTTGATGGCTGGTTGTCGCCACCTATTGGTTAATTAATGTAATTGCTGCCTACAACTTTAATTTCTGAGCGTCAAGTTAAATGCATATGATGCTGATTTTAATCTTTACCATAAACATCAGTGGCTTTATCTAAACTATAAACTGTTCTCCCAGTACTGCTGTGTTATTTGACTGTTTGTAGACTACAGACTGAATCTCTTTCTTGATTTTTGCGTTTCCAGATTTGAACACAGCGATTTCAAGGATTAATAAACATGCTAATCACCATCATATATAGTTTATGTTGTGTGGGTGTTAAGATCCCGATCTTTTAATGATTAATCGTGCAGCTTACACTAAATGCATTAATGCAGGCTAAACAAGTAGTGACAGAAAACACCTTTAATAACCTAAGAACCCCACATCCCCAATAACCCACTAAACTTCCTCTGTCATCATTATATTATACAGGAGATCCTAAATGCTTTCATACATGTGATTTCAATGATGGGAGAGGCGATCTCTCTCTGCAATCGTTACAAATTTAGGATTAATCTACCAATTAAAAAACATTATTATTAAACTCCTACTAGTAATACAATTAACAGTATTCAGAGCATTATAGGAGCGGCTTGAAATTTGTTTTTCTAAATTTGTTTGACAGAAAGAAGAAACATGGAGGACTATATGGCACATGCCTCAGTGGTTTGTCAACATTTATTTTACTGTACTGTTGTCTGTAGGCTGATGTTACATTTCATGTGTTTATGTGCAGTGCAGAGAGATAATCCAGCTAACTAATTTAACTTGCTTGTTTCCATATTACAACATAAAGGTCGAATCCAGCTGAAGATCAAAATGGACACACTCAGCATGATAGGTATTGGCAAATCTGCTTTCTTTTGTGACTAAACTCAACTTGCGATTCATAAATTTACTGTAATCTGTAAAAATGTACTGGGATGTGGAAAAGAAGCTTTTTGTTATTGACTGCAGGGTTTTTATGTGGACTTGCAATTCAGTTTTATTTATTGATTGATTGATTTATTACCTTTATTTTGTTAAGCCAAATTTGATATTTTCCAACATTATTAGCAATAATAATTTTGCTTATCTTGCACCCTTCAACTCCCAAAGTCACTTGGCAGATTAGTAAACAACAGATAAATATAACAACATAGCAAACAATATAAACTACATAAAATAAATAAATAAATAACAAACAAACAAACATAATCATCAGCATAGTACGGTACTTCTGAGGTTGCAATGAAGACTGAGAAACAAGGAAGATGAGGAGATTTCGCCGTTCTTCATATACACTACCTAACAAAAGTCTTGTTGCGTCATCTGGAATGGCAAAGAAAGCCTTCTTGCAGGACTCCCAGAGTTCATCAAGATTCTTTGGATTCATCTTCAATTCATCCTCCTTCATCTTACCCCAGACATGCTCAATAATGTTCATGTCTGGTGACTGGGCTGGCCAATCCTTGAGCACCTTGACCATTTTTTCTTTCAGGAAATTTGATGTGGAGGCTGAAGTATGAGAAGGAGTGCTATCGTGCTGAAGAATTTGCCCTCTCCTGTGGTTTGTAATGTAATGGGCAGCACAAATGTCTTGATCCCTCAGGCTGTTGATGTTGATCATCCACTCTGCAGATCTCTCGCACGCCCCCATACTGAATGTAACCCCAAACCATGATTTCTCCTTCACCAAACTTGACTGATTTCTGTGAGGATCTTGGGTTCCAGTAGGTCTTCTGCAGTATTTGTGATGATTGATGCAGTTCAACAGATGATTTATGGGAAAATTCCACCTTCTGCCACTTTTCCAAATGATCAACAAGTCCAGTTATTATTTGTTGCTCTTACAACTGGGATCGGTGACCAGTCTTTTGTCAGGTAGTGTTAGCTGACCTGCTCAAATGTGTGTGTGATTCTTTCAGAAAGAAGCAGTCAAGCCCAGATCACCACGAGGATAAAGAGCAGAAGAAGAAGGAGAAGCAGCGTCTGGAGAAGGAGAAGAAAGAGCAGAAGGAGAAGGATAAGAAGAGGAATGAGCTGCACAAGAAATTTAAAGTAAATTCTAATGCATTAACACTACACACTCTCAGTGTCAGCCCATTACATGTAGATGATGTTGAGTTTGAATTAGCAGGTGGGATTTAGTCTAGTTTTTAACATCAGAGGGCGCTCTAGGCTAGTTGTTTACAGCAGATGGCACTCTAGGCCAGTTTTTAGCAGCAGACTGTGCTCTAGGCTAGTTTTGAACAGCAGATGGTGCTCCAGGCTAGTTTGAACAGTTGACTGCGTTCTAGGCCAGTTTTTAACAGCAGATGGCACTCTAGGCTAGTTTTTAACAGCAGACTGTGCTCTGTGCCGGTTTTTAACAGCAGATGGCGATCTAGGCTAGTTTTGAACAGTTGACTGCATTCTAGGCCGATTTTTAACAGTAGAGGGCGCTTTAGGCCCGTTTTTAACAGCAGATTGCACTCTAGGCTAGTTTTGAACAGCAGATGGCACTCTAGGCTAGTTTTGAACAGCAGATGGTGCTCTAGACCAGTTATCAACAGAAGATGGCAATCTAGGCTAGTTTTTAACAACAGATGGCGATCTAGGATAGTTTTTGACAACAGGGGGTGCTCTTGGTTCTAATGGAGATGCACACATCGTGATGTCTTGTCCAGCCCTGGTAGAAATGCACTTTTCCAGATTCCACCTGTTTTGATATGTAGTGCCAGTGGCATGTTTAAGTATGACTGTATGTCCCACCTTTATCTCCTGATCTGCATGTCATGTGTATTTTACTAGATCACGGGACTGGAAGAGCCATGTATCATGACCAGAGTGCTGGCAGACGCAAACTCCGCAAAATAACAACCTGCCCGTCAAGAGTGGAGATCTGATCAGCATCATCCGAACGGTCAACTGCCCCAAGGGAAATGGCTGGCCAGAGACGCCAACAAGAAATGTGAGTTGATGAAAAATGTCTTATGAGGCCATGTACACAAGAACTTTTCCTTATGTTCATTTTAAAAAAAGACCTCTATCCCCATGAAAATGCACTTGATGCATGTTAAAAGTCTTTCTATGCTGGGTTTACACACAACTCATACATTATGGCCAATGAGTTCATCAATTCCCCAATAGCGCATGTGTTTGGACTGTGTAGGGGAAACCGGAGCACCCGGAGGAAACCCACACCAACACGGGGAGCAACATGCAAACTCCACACAGAAACACCAATTGACCCAGTCAGGACTCGAACTAGCTACCTTCGTGCTGTGAGGCCACCAGTGCTAATCACTAAGCCACCGTGCTGACACAGTTTTACTTGTCTCACTGAATGCAGGAGGAGCAATAATCTCTTACTCGGTTTTTGTGTTTATAGACGGCTACATATCAGTGATGAATTGGAGCTGAACATTAAGGAGATGCTTGAGCTCGGAAAAAAGGTTTCACAGGCTGCAGGACGAGGCCAACCGATGGAGATAACATTAGTTTCAGCCGCAGGGTAATGCCGATAGACATTATTACAGAGCTAGTGATGGGGTCATTGTTACGATTAAAGGGGACCTATAATGCAAACAGTCGCTTTTATAAGAGGTGGTTGGCAGCAGTGTGTGAATTATAGCTGTAGATCTAAATGATTATCAGGTTTGCTCTTTCTAGGTCTTCACATCAGAATCACATGTTTACCAAGCAGCTGTAGTCTTTCTCTCTTTGTTTCCTTCAAATAATGAAATATTGGCACTCTTGAACTTAAAAACAACAACAATCTAATAGCTGAATTGAGTGTCTATAACTTGTTTTCTGATTTGCTGCAAAAGTAAACATTAGATTTGGTTATATATTACCTGTCAAATCATGGTAGTTTAATAGAGAAATGTTTGATAAATAAATAATTTCTCAGGCGGGGCCGATAATTTTTGTCCTTAACTGTGTTCAAGCGTCAGGAATTTATTTTTATTTTATTTATTATTCTCACGTTCAGGGATTTCTTTGTTTCTGTCAAATGGGTTAAATAAATGAAAGAGAAAGGAAACATTTGCTGTAACTACTACTTAAAGATGCCGTTTTACACTTTTCTGTGATGTTAATTTGCTGATTTTGTGGATGTTGTTGGATCACACTCTCCATGCCAGGAAAATAAGATCTAGCCATGGATGCCAGATCCTGTCAAAAAATGTCTGTTTTTCTGGGTATCCAGACAACAAGCCAGCGGAGCCACCCAATGCCCAAACTTGTTAACCAGTATTCAACTATAGGAGTTGACTGAGGAAAGCCGAGAGAGGAGCAGAAGCAGGAGATGAAGTAATAATGATATAAAAAGAGCGTTATTAAATAATCTTAGTTTGCGTTTGATTTAATGCTCAGCTTCGTCTGACCATGATAAATCCAACAAGTGTTATTATACCACAAGCAACAGCAGTAGAAAATTACTGCTTCACAACATTGCCCCAGTGACAATACAGACCTTTAAATGGAGACTTTGGGTTATATTTTAACAATCTAGGCGCAAAAGTCTAAATCGGAGATCGCAAAAGCATTAAGGGCATGTCCAAATCCACTTTTGCTATTTTAAGGACGGATAAACACGCTCTGCGGCCCTCCTGCACATGGTCTAACAGGGTTGTGCTTATTCTCCTCTAATGAGTTCTGTGTGTTCGTCTCTCATTCCCCTAAGAGTCAGTTGCGTCGCACCATGACGCATTTGCTATTACATGGCAGACTCTGTAAGTGGAAAATCCGAACGCTTCACTAGCGAGAAAACAGATAAACAGAGCATCTGCAGCGCGAGGTAAAGAACGAGCCTCCTCCATTCAGGCCTCTTTACCCTTTCACTTTCTCTCATTCTTAGATAAGGAAACAATGTTGTATGCACAGACATCCATTAGCCTACAAATTAATTTAGTTTAAAGCGCAAAGATTCGTTTCAAAACTATTTCTAAATTCAATTATAATTTCCAGCAATGAATAAATGAACAATAATAATGAATGTGGTCAAAAACACGAGTTATATCCAAACATGCATGCTATTCCCCATATGGTCCAAACCCCCCAGGTGGACCAATCTAAACTTGTGTTTTATTCATAAATATAAATCTGCATACAATAAATAATACGCTAATAATAATAACATTATACAGATGCAGATCGTCATGAATAAACTAAAAAAGCCCCCCGAAGATGAAGGCATTGAGGCAGGTGGGTTTATATTCATGTAGAAATAATAATTTCTGTCATATTTTATTCCTCTAATTCTTTTTCATTTGTAAAACATTATTTTAAGCAATGTGTAAGTGAGGCGCACAACAGTAACGTGCCTCTGCTTTCAGCTGGTCTATTGCACAGTCTATTTTAGTTCCTCAAAATAGCAACGAGCCAACAATGCGATCTTTTCTAGACCAGAACACCCATTGCAGTCCACAAAGTGGCGCAAATAGATTTGCTATTTAAACAACGTGGAGCAAAACGGGAAAATTAAGGTTGCGTTGGACTGAAAATAGCAACACGTCCTGCGCCTTATTGCACAGGCTGTATGATAGGGCCCTTTATGTTATCTTTTACGCATTAAAAACAAGTGTCGCTTGAATCCACACAGTCATAAGATTATTATAATATAAAGGAGACTTCCGGTATGCTTCGTATGGAGTAGACGTGGTTGGAAGTCGCTCTGTGTACATTTATCTAACTTTTCTCAGTAGTTTTGACTTTGGTATATATATCCAACTGTGAACTTGAGCGTACGACTTTAAGATTATAACAATATAGTGAAATTAAATTAATAATAAAGCAATAATTATAGGAAAACGGTAAAAATAAAATATAATAACAGAAAAAATTGACAATTAATAATCAAATAATTAACTAATAATCAATAAAATGTTAGACTGATAATTATATAAATGACCAATGATCATATGATTAAATAAAATAAATGAAGAGTAAATAAAATATAAACAAATATAGAATATAAACAAATGATAATTAAACACAACACAGATGAATGGTTTGCTTGCTTGAAACAACACACACATACGTTTGCTGCAAGGAATCTCAGATCCTTAGTTAGATTCTTCAATGTGGACTCTTAAACGTCATCTTCTGGAAGAAATTGTGAATCTGTTGTAGGAAAGTGCTTGAGTAATTCTCTTTCGCATGTCAGTTTATCATCAAAAACAAGAATCATGGTGTAGAATATATAAATTTTCTATTTTGTGTGTTTGTTGGCTTCCAGTCACTGATGACAGTGAAGAGTGGATGTATGAAGATGACACTTTTTCTCTGTCAGCTGAGAATTGGTAAGTTTGAATCTTTTTCCTTTTCATAAAAATTCCTTTGGGTTGAGCTTTCCAATATTTCTAGACTATTTATTCAGCTTATTCTTCATTTACGAGCAGATGCAGGCATTGGAAGCTTCCGCTCTCATTAACTTAAAACGGCTCGTTCTGCTGCTTGATGTTGCAAACTGATATATTATTCTCCTTTTTATGTGTAGCCATAAACATTTGTTTATAAAGCAAGTAGTTTGACCACTTTCTACTATTTATTTATAGGAAACTGGATCGGAAGTTCTAAAACAGTCGCAAAAACGAGTACACTTCTGCATTACAGAATCAGGTCAATAGATTATTTATAAATCTTCTGTTTTTCTTTTCTCTCGCTTCAGGAGTCAGAACAAGGAGGCCTCTTTGGCCTGATATATGTAAGTATGCATTTTAATGTTGCTCAGAGCAATGTTTTATATTATATAAACTGCCTGTTCAAAAAAGAAGAAAAATAGGCACACACTCTATATTTAGCTTTCTATATTTCTTTATATCTAATATTTAACACACTCGCCTTTAGCTTTGATTTTCATCATGGCATCATTTCAGTATGCCCTCTGCAATGTCACACAACGTTTATTCTTGTGTAGATTTGCATACATTTTTTGCATTGTATTGATGGGAGTGTCAAACTGCTGCGCAAAGTCCAGCACGTCCCAAAGATTCTCAATAGGGTTAAGTTCTGGACTCTGTGGTGGCCACTTTATGTGTAAAAATGATGTCTAATGCTTTCTGAACTGCTCTTTCACAATTTGAGCCAGATAATTTTTTTGGAAAATGTCCTTTACTTTAAAGTGTTTGTTTTATTTGTTTATGTAGTTATTTAATGATCATATAATATAGTTTAAATCCTACTATAGTATTAAGTGTATTATTGAGTAATCGTAACCTTTTTTCGCTCTCTCTGCAGTAGATGTTAACTCTTCCGCTGCTCATACTTTTAGTGATTGGAGTATTGAAGACCACCACACACAGTGAGTTTGACCGATAATTTTTATTAATTTATTTATTTTTTATATATGTACTACAGTGCTTTTGAATGCTTGATTTTGATTGGCTGAATAACATTTGAAGTAGAAATGCCAGTATTTAATGTATAGTGCAAATGAACATGCATAATATTGATATCGTGAGCATTTTAAAATACAGTGAATAAGAATTTATTATTATTTTAACTTTTATAGCATCATATGGTCTTCTAATAATCTTCAGATTGCTGTATTGGTAATAGTTGTTCGTTAGAGGATTAATAGGCTCATTTATTTTGAAACATTTTCACATGTTTAAATGCACAAGTTTTTTTTTTTATGAAATTGACTCACTTAAAGAGATATTCAATAGGATCTTCTGTATTATATTTTAACGTTCAGAATCTGATCTATTTTATGCATTTATTTTTTATTATATTATATTTTATTATATTTCAGCTTTTAGTTTACTCTGCAAGATACCATGAAAATAGCCGCTGTTGCTGACATGGCATTAAATACAAGTATAAGATGCTGTATATGACTAAATGATTAACGTCTTTCTGAAAAATTTAAAGAACTAAGCCTGTTCTGTGTGTGATAATGTGCATCTTCACTTAACAGAGAAGTAGAAAACTTCCAGTTTGCAGACATCGATCTCCTCCACCTCCAGCACTGTACGCCGACTCTCTTTGAGCCTGGGGTATGGTCTATTTTATTGTTGTATGTTTTTTCATTTTTAAATAACAGTTTTTGAATTTGTAAACAATAGTATGTGGAAAAAGATAAGCATGGTTGCATACAGATGAAATTATTAGCCCTCCTGTAAAAATGAATTCTTTAAAACATTTCTGAAGTGATCTTATCTTTGCTATGATGACGGTACATAATAATTTGCTAGTTATTCTGCAAGATACTAGCCTAAAGTGAAATTGTTGCCCCCGAATATTAAGTAAACATTTTTAGATTTTAACCAACACAGGCTCGTTGTGGAGACGTACCCCTGTTTACTTTTCTGGAGAGCGCGAATTGTGTAGCCAGAGGTACGTAAGGTAATGCTACGGGGCGGTATGACATTCGGCTTCTGTTCCTTTTGGGGCTACCAGCTGACCGATTACCACCGAATACATGGATTTTCCGGGTGTTACCAGTTTGTCCAGGAGCTCGCCATGAATGCTGGCGGACTTGGGCACGGAGCGAAGTTGATTGCGATGACCAGGTTAAATGAATAAATAAACCTCAGGCACGACAGCTGCAACTGCTTTTCCTTTTCTAGATTGCTTTTGAAAACACTATCGGTTGAGTTTAGGGACCGAGGTGGGTAAGAGGGTCAGTCAGTCGACAGCAAGCTGGACTGATCACATGAAGTCATTTTTGCGCCCTCTGGTGGATTTACACAAGAAGCGTGCAAGAGGAATTTAAGATCACCAAAAAGCATACACAGCGGCCTCAAGTGGATTTCCAAAAACTAAAACTGCAAGCAGACGTACTGCACTTCCAGTTACGTTTTTCGCTGTCCCTAGAAATGTAGACTTGGGTACGTATCCGCAATGAGCTGGGTTGCATTTAACCAATTGGATCTGGCTTTTTCTACAGCTTTAAATATTTATAACACATTCATACTTTTGAACTGAATAAATCTAATAGTATTTGATTTTAAGAGTATTGGATTGATTCCAAGGAATCTGACGACGTGCATTAAAAAAAAATAAATAAATAAATATAAAGGTAACAGTTAATGATAAACTTAATTGTGATTCATTTTTTGAGTGTATATTGATCTTGCAATGAAATAGCCATCAGTTACTGATGTGGCAATAAATCAACAAACAAAAATAATCTTCTTACACTGTTAAACATCAGGGGCTGATAATTTGCTATTTAAATGTAAATCTCTGCTATTTCTTTCCCTTTACAGTGACTTTGATGGTATTATCAAACAAATGCACATTTCTTCAGAAGGCTTCATCTGAAAAATTAATATCCAGGACTAAGCGATTTGTCTGAAGTCATCAAATCATCAATTCTCAAAATACAGAGAAGTTCAAAATGCATTTGGATGAAAATGTTGATGTGTAAGTCTGACTTTAGCATTGTTAGAAGGTTGTATGATGGCTTCGGTGTTTCAAGAAACGGTACTGTGGCTAATTTTCATAACGGTTCTTATGAAAATCTTGACCGTAAGTTTATTGAAGTGTGTTGTCTCTAATATAGACCTTTCAGCTGCGTTTGTCTTTTGTGCGTCTTTTGTTTTTGTGGGAACTTTGGAAGTTGGTGGTTTGTTAAATAATGAAAACAGCTTGTAAATGTTGGCATGCAATAAACAGATGTGTAAACAGCAGGGATGATGAGCGTTTTTCTTTTAGATAACCCTGATCAAACTGTAAATTAATGTCAATCAAATGCATTGATTTAAAAAAATGTGAATATCCAGTGAGCGGCAGTTCTGTGGGCGCAAATGCGTTGTTGATGCCAGAAGTCAGAGGAGAATGGCCAGACTGGTTCCAGCTGATAGAAGGGCAACAGTAACTCAAATAAGCACTCGTTACAACCGAGGTCTGCAGAAGAGCATCTCTGAACACACAACACTTCCAACCTTGAGTCGGATGGGCTACAGCAGCAGAAGACCACACCGGGTGCCGCTCCTGTCAGCTAAGAACAGGAAACTGAGGCTACAATTCACACAGGCTCACCAAAACTGGACAATAGAAGATTGGAGAAACGTTGCCTGGTCTGACGAGTCTCCATTTCTGCTGCCACATTCAGATGGGTCGGCTCACAATTTGGCCTCAACAACATGAAAGCATGGATCCATCCTGCCTTGTATCAGCGGTTCAGGCTGGTGGTGGTGGTGTAATGGTGTGGGGGAGATTTTCTTGGCACAATTTGGGCTCATTAGTACCAATTGAGCATCGTGTCAACGCCACAGCCTACCTGAGTATTGTTGCTGACCATGTCCATCCTTTTATGAGCACAGTGTCTCCATCTTCTGATGGCTACTTCCAGCAGGATAATGCGCCATGTCATAAAGCGTGAATCATCTCAGACTGGTTTCTTGAAAATGTCAATGAGTTCACCGTACTCAAATGGCCTCCACAGTCCCCAGAGCTCAATCCAATAGAGCACTTTTGGGATGTGGTGGAACTGGAGATCATGGATGTTCAGCCGACAAATCTGCAGCATCTGCGTGATATGTCAATATGGAGCAAAATCTCTGAGGAACGTTTCCAGCGTCTTGTTGAATATATACACGGTACTAGTAAAGTGTAGCTAATAAAGTGGCCGATGAGTGTAGGTCTACCAAAAACTTTTAATATCTGCTCATAACTGTCCTTAAATTTTTACTGTTTCTTTTATTAATTAATTAACTTCAACGAAATCGTTTGCCCTTAATCACACACACACACATCAATAATATACGAAAACCTAATGTGTATCTAACCCGCTGAGAAAATCATAAACAAATTTGGTTAAATTGCTTTAGTTAATGAATTCGATTAAACATTAGATAATGTATGTATTTAGATATTATATTTGATTATACCTTTATGCTCTACTGACTTTTAATAAGTGATAATTTAATTTGATAACAGTGGAAAAAAGAGAAGGAACATTGACGACCAGACATGATGAATATGTAATTTGTATGTAATCAATGTATAACGTGCTAAGTAATGTAAATAAAATATTTATTATGCCTTTGATCCTAATCTTCGCCAATATTTCTTAATTTTTATTGATGAATTTAATTTGCACTAATATTTTGCACCTTGATTCAAAACTAATACACATTCATGATATATCTAGTTACACCATAGATATATCTATGTTGTTACAAAGGGTCACGCAAAAAAAATCCATTCATAATAGTCACTTACAGGAAGCTGGTCCGGCGCCGTATCCCTTCCCTCCGAAACACGGAAAAGGAGTGTGAATAAATGAGTGCACTGCAGCTGTAGATGAAACTGTGCTTTAATGTTTGACGTTTTCAAGGTAAGGGCGCCACATTTATCTACACGTACATGCTTTAATATGCGTGTGCTTCTGCTTTAATGTGGTGGTCATTCTGAAACGGTGTATTTTATTGTGTCCCTCGCAGGAGATGAGCTAGCATCGGCATCTACACATCAAGAAATCACTCTTTCTCTTCAGGTAATTCATCTAAATAACGCAAACATCTAAATATTTGTATTTTAATTGTGTATTTTTACTATATTAGTTTGTCGTGGCTGTGTCTCTTGTATGGAAGTGGTATTTTCAGCTCGCAGTTTCCTCTCAGTAATAGCTTTCTGTCATATATAGCGTCTTCGTTTATTAGATTTGGTGTTATTTTACAGTATATTCCTTTATTAACATTATTAAAATAATTTGGATTCATATAGAAAGTGTTGTATGTTTATATAAAATATATTATCGTTGATATTATTATTATTAATATTAAATATGTATTATTGTACAAACAATGGATTTCTATGGTTATTTGCCCCTCTCTGTGGGTTTGTGTGCTAAAGCCATCTTGATCAGAGTTTCTGCGACTTAACTACATTTTAATTTGCTCCTAAAGTAATTAATTTGCCCAATTTAAGTCTTTAAATCAGAGCAGAAAGTCTTGAAGTCATTGCATCCCATTTGAAATAAACAAATTAAAGGGTGGTTTATAGTAAACACTAGTGTTTTTGAACCACACTATATTAAAGTCAATTTTTGCATTGTGATTATTAAAGTTCTGCACCTGAATACTGTTAGAAACCCCAGAAACCACATTCATGTCGCAATATTTAGGGCAGAACAATACAATATCACATTTTTCCATTCTTCAATTCGCATTTCGCTCTCATTAATAGCTTTCAGTCATATTAGCATCTTCGTTTATTAGATTTGGGGTTATTTTACAGTATATTCCTTTATTAACATTATTGAATTAATTTTGATTCATATAGAAAGTGTTGTATTTTTATGTAAAATATTTTATTGTTGATATTATTATTATTATTATTATTATTTAATATGTATTATTGTACAAGCAATGGATTTCTATGGCTATTTTTCCCTCTTTGTGGGTTTGTGTGCTAAAGTCATCTTGATCAGAGTTTCTACAGCTCTAATAAAGGTTTTAATTTGGCCCTAAAAGAATTAATTTGCACAATTTAAGACTTTAAATCAGAGCAGAAAGTCTTTAAGTCCTGACGTCATTGCATCCTATTTAAAACACTAATGTTTTTGAACCAAACTATATTAAAGTCAATTTTTGCATTGTGATTATTCAATTTCTGTACCTGAGTTCTGTTAGAAACCCCAGAAACCATATTCATGTCATAATATTTAGGGCAGAACAATAAAATATCGCAATATCTCATTTTTCTAATTTTCAGTTCGCAGTTTCCTCTCATTAATAGCTTTCAGTCATATTAGCATCTTCGTTTATTAGATTTGGTGTTATTTGACAGTATATTACTTTCTTAACATTATTGAAATAGTTTGTTTCATAGCTGTGCAAAATGTCTTGTTGATATTATTAATAAATATGTATTAATGTACAAACAATGGATTTCTTTGGCTAACTTTCCCTCTTAATGGGAAATTTCCCTCTTAAAGTCATCTTTATCTAAGATCTGAGTTTCTGCGACTCTAGGCAAGGTTTTAATTTGCCCCTAAAATAATTAGTTTGCACAGTTTTTGTCAGAGTAGAGTCCTGAAATTATTGCAACCCATTTGAGAAAAATAATAATAATAATAATAAGTTGTAATTTAAATTAAAATGCTATTGTGTTTTTGAACCGTACTATAATAAAGTCAATATTTAACTATTAGAGCTGCACAATATATAGTTTTAGCATAATTTTGATATGGCAATGTGCACATCTGCAGTAGTCATATCGCAAGATACACAATGTTGAGTGTGAATTAGAGTTGACCAGCAGCTCCAGCATTGTATTTATTAATTGTATTAAACTCCTGTATTTATATGAAATGTGTGTTTTCTCAGACGGAGTTGTTTTGTTTTTCATTTGTTAGGTCTCTGGAAGCAGAGCAGTAGGTGTTCATCATGGGTCTGTTATCCGACCCGAATCGCAGAAAAGCTCTGACCAACCTCCTGACCCGCCTCAACACACCCATATGGTATTCTCTGCATCTGAAGTGTGCTGCTATAATAAATATAGACATGGACAAAATTGTTTATAATTTCTAATTTAGTCCAGGCGTCTTTCTTTAGTTTGCCTTTTGTTAATGCCTCTGTTGATACAGATATATGTGATTTTCATTCGTTTATTTTCAGTCATTTTTGATTATTCATTTATTTCAATTTTAAAGTTTTTGATTTTGTGCTGGACAAAACTTAATCACAGTCCAATAAATGTTTGTTTGGACAATATATATATATATATATATATATATATATATATATATATATATATAACTAGCAGTTTATTAAGTTAAAAGTCTTGGTAATAGCATCGATTGTGATTAGAACAAAGTGTTACCAATGTATTTTGACCGGTAGGTTTTGTTTACTAAAATAGCCTATTTATTTTATTCTTTATTTTATTACTTTATTTATTTTATTTATTTATTTTATTCTTTATTTATTTTATTATTTTGATTTATTTTATTCTTTATTTATTATATTTCTTTATTTATTTATTTTATTACTTTATTTATTTCATTTATTTATTTTATTCTTTATTTTATAACTTTATTTATTTTATTCTTTATTTATTTCATTTATTTATTTTATTCATTATTTATTTTATTCTTTATTTTATTTATTTATTTATTTTATTCTTTATTTATTTTATTACTTTGATTTTATTCTTTATTTAATATATTTATTCATTTATTTTATTACTTTATTTATTTCATTTATTTTTTTATTCTTTATTTTATTATTTTATTTATTTTATTACTTTATTTATTTCATTTATTTATTTTATTCTTTATTTTATAACTTTATTTATTTTATTCTTTATTTATTTCATTTATTTATTTTATTC
Source organism: Danio aesculapii (assembly GCF_903798145.1). Lineage (NCBI taxonomy): Eukaryota > Metazoa > Chordata > Actinopteri > Cypriniformes > Danionidae > Danio > Danio aesculapii. Next base: position 1,571,452 of record NC_079436.1, on the reverse strand, counting down.
ATTATTAATTTTATTTTTTATTTTATTTATTTATTTATTTTATTCTATTTATTTTATTACTTTGATTGATTTTATTCTTTATTTATTTTATTACTTTGATTTTATTCTTTATTTAATATATTTATTTATTTATTTTATTACTTTATTTATTTTATTATTTTATTTATTTTCTTACTTTATTTTATTATTTATTTATTTTACTGTGTTTTACTTTATTTTATTCTTTATTTATTTTATAACTTTTTTTTAAAAATTATTCTTTATTACTTTATTTATTTTAATTTATTTTTTTACTTTTATTTCTTTTATTACCTAATACATTTTTTATTTCATTACTTTATTTGTTTAATTTATTTTATTCTTTTTTATTTCATTACTTTATTTAATTTTTTATTTTATTACTTTATTCATTTATTTTATTACTTTTTTTATTTATTTTATTACTTAATTTATTTTATTACTTTTATTTTATTACTTAATTTATTTATTTTATTACTTTTATTTATTTTATTACTTTATTTTTTATTTCATTTATTTACTAATTTTATTTTTTTATTACCTAATTTATTCATTTATATTATTTTATTACATTATATATTTGTTTATTTATTTATTTATTTTATTCTTTATTTTATCTTTTATAATAGATTGTGACTTAGAATAAAGTGTTTTTTTTTTTTAATACCAGTGTATTTTAACCAATAGTCTTTTTTAGTAAAAAAACTCTTGCTCTGTGTTTATCTAGCGTGGTGTGCTACCTGGCAGCGATAGTGTGGTTCATGGGTCTGGCGTTCGAGCCCTTCACGCTACGCACATACATGTCGGAGAACGCCATGGGCTCCACAATGGTGGAGGAGCGTTTTTCTGCAGGAGAACGAGCTCTGGCTGCTGCAAAAGAGTTTGACGCTCACAAACGAAAAGCAGAGTGAGTAGAACAGGTGCTTTTTTTGGCAATAGGAGTATTAAAGAGCCCCTAGTGTATTTTCCTCTCATTGAAACATCATGCAGTATGAACACCACAGCAATTGAACGCCACCCTAGATAGTCCCGCAGTGTGAAAACAACAGAGATCAGATAATTATCAAAATCATGCAGTGTTAATAAGTGCAGCAAACAGGCTTGGTATGAATTATTATTGGTTATTATTAATGTTCGTATTTGTCTGTGTCTGTCAGTGGAATGCCGGTGGAGTGGCTGGTGAAGGCGATGCAGGCTCGAGGACTGGAGGTGTTCACACAGAGCTTCTCTCGAAAACTGCCCTTCCCTGATGAGAACAAGGAAAGATATGTGAGTGCAACAGTTGTTTTAGGTGAATATATATATATAAACCTGAATAGATATGTTAAGTTTAAGGAGAGAAATTATAGATTCATTATGCATTCCTGTCAAATAATAATGGCATTTTTTTGTACTTGAAATCTGAAGAGCAGACTACAAATGCTCTCCATCTCTCTCTCTCTCTCGGTTATTTATTTACGTTTATATGTTAGTTTTATACATTTTTTGTTTATTTTATTACTTTATTAGTTTATTTTGTTACTTTTATTTATTTTATTACTTCATTGCTGTATTTTATTATTTGTTTATTTTATTCTTTATTATATTACTTTATTTATTTATTTATTTATTTATTTATACTTTATTTATTTATTTATATATTTATTTATTTATACTTTATTTATTTATTTATTTATTTATATAGTACATTTTAGTTTATTAATAAATTATTTATTTATTTTATTTTTTATTATATTACTTTATTTATTTATTTATACTTTATTTATTTATTTATTTATATAGTACATTTTAGTTTATTAATAAATCATTTATTTATTTTATTAACTATTTCTTTTTGTACTTTATTTGTTTATTTTATGCAATTAGTTGTTTTATTACTTTATTAATTTTATAATTTTATTTATTTTTTCAGAAACATTTTTACTATTAAATCAGAAGGGAAAAAAGGCTCATGACAGATAATGTTGTTGTACAAAATCACATTAAAATGTAAAGTATTGCCTTCCTTTTTAGACATCTGATAATAGAAAGGCCATAATATTAGATATTACGATGCAACATCATAAGGATATTGGTTATTTATAGCACAACCAAGTCTTTTTATTATTATTATTATTATTATTATTTTCCCCCCATTCCATAAAAGTCTGTAGGCTGGTTATGAAACAGGTGGAAAAATACAGTTTTGTCATGCTGTTTTATTCAGATGGTTCGAGGCACAAATGTTTATGGGATTTTGCGGGCGCCTCGAGCTCCCCGGACAGAAGCACTCGTGATCAGTGCCCCCTGCACTCCTGGAAGTACCAACAATCAGGCCGTCGGGATCCTGCTGGGCCTCGCACAATACTTCAGGAGTAAGACACTTTCTGATTCTGCATCACTGACTCAAATTAATTTACAAAACTCATTTCACTTCCTTTTAGTTTTTAACCATCTTAATCTTGGGCATGGATGCAGGTTGTGTATGTGTGTTTTCATGTTTTTACTTCATTTTATTTTAGTTTTGCTATTTTGAGTTGATGTGGGAATATAATTTCTGCAATAATTCAATCTTTGTGTTGCTATGCAGGAAATAAATGAACCCTAAAACTTGGGTTTGCTTGTTAAGTTTTGGTTTGGGAAACTCTAGTATTTATTTAGTTGAAGTCAAAATTACTATAATTATTTTAATTCTTTTAAAAATGTTTCCCAATTTTTGTTTTACGGATTTTTTTCAACATATTTTTGAGCTTAATAGTTTTAATAATTAATTTCTGATACTAGTATTCAGCTTAAAGTGTCATTTAAAGGTTTATCTAGGGTAATTAGGTTAACTATATATTCTATTGTGCATCCCTATGGCCTCTATTGGAATCAGAATGAGATTTATTTTATATTTTATTTCCTAAAGATCAGGTTTACTGGGCCAAAGACATCATCTTTTTGGTGAATGAGCATGATCTTATTGGCATGCAGGCCTGGCTGGAGGGATACCACCACACTAACATTACAGGTGAGTACACGTTTTCATCTTAGCCCACATTTTAAAGAGGATCTGCTATGCCTTTTTTTTTACAAGATGAGAAATAAGTCTCTGATAAAGTGTGTAGTGACGTTTCAGCTTAAAATAGCACACAGATAATGTTTCTAACACTCTGAAACTGACCCTTTTAGGCTTTGATCCTAATTGTGCTGTTTTGGTGACTGTCTCTTTAAATGCAAATGAGACTGTGCTCTTTTCAGAAGAGGGAGGAGCAACAACATAGCTGCAGATTTAAAACGGCACCAGTGTTATCAGTGCTGGTCAGGTGTGCATGTGTGCTTCAGTGTGAGTGTGTGCTTCATGCTTCTGTCAGTCTATGTCGCTCCTGTCGCTGTTCATCTAAAACTCCACATCTATAATCCTCTTAGTCTATGCTGACATTATCTTCAGCAGCTCAAACACGCTAATGGAAAGACGGCTGCTTCTCACTCAGGGCTGCTGTTTATGCTAATGAGGAAGAGATGGTCACTAGTGGGCGGGGCTTTCCCCCTGTGATGACACGTACAAAGGGAGAATGTCCATTACCCTTAGATGCTGGTTATATTCACAGACAACTACATTTAAACCCCTTATGAGAGTGATTTTTGCATAATAGATTTCCTTTAACAAGTGAATCGACAGTATTCCCTGTTGTTATTGTTTCTCTCTCTCTCTCTGTATTTCAGGAATGGAGTACTCTCCTCTGCAGGGTCGAGCAGGTTCGATTCAGGCCGCTCTGTCATTGGAGCTCAGCAGTGATGTCATTACCAGTCTTGATTTGGTTTTAGAGGGACTCAATGGTCAGCTGCCCAATCTGGACCTGGCCAATCTCTTCTATGCATTCTGTCAGAAGCTCAGCGTTCTGTGCACCATTCAGGGAAAGGTAGGATGTGATTCAAAGGCACATAACGCACACTCGGTAAATAAACACTTTATATTTCTTTATTTCACATTCTTCGGAGATATAAACACCAACGCCTTTCTCTCCCTCACGTGGTTTCAAACCTTTACAAGTGTCCTCCTTCTGTTGAACACAAAAAGAAGATATTTTGAAGAATGCTGAAAACCTGTAACCTTTCGCTTCCGTAGTAGGAAAAAAAACATGTACTATTGAAGTCAATGGTGACAGGTTTTCAACATTCTTCAAAATATCTTCTTTTGTGTTCAACAGAAGAAAGAAACTCATAAAAGTTTGTACATTTTTTTTTTTGTGAACTATCTTATGTAGAATTATGGAGCACTTCTCAGAACACGATAAATGGTCTGAAATAGGGCTGGGCGGTATATCAAGATCTGGGGATATATCGATATGATTCCCCATATCGCGATGCGGGATTATCCAATAGCTTTCATATCGATATGGTTTGAGGCCACGTGTGCATTCTGCGCGAAACAGACCACTCCAAGGCAGTGTTGCCAGATTTAGCTGACTGATTCCAGCTCAAAAACTATCCAAAACCCGCCAAAATGCAAAAATCCCGGTCATTAGGTTACAGGGGGCGGGCGTTACATTGCAAAACCGCCCAATTTTTCAATACCCGCCTATGTCATTTTACACCCGCAAAACCGCCCAATCTGGCAACACTGCTCCAAGGTAGCACGCGAGCTCCACTTGATGAGTGCATGCGCAAATGAATGATTCACTCCATGAGTCATACAAAAGATCTGTTCAAAATGAACGAATCATTCAAAACGACCCTTCACCACACGCGACATGGAGGAATAAGCAGTGCTGGTGTCATGAGAAATCGGGTCCCCACTGCAATAGAGTCCGCTTAGGACCCCAATGGATCGTCTGCGTTGAATGCCTGATGAAAAACTATTGAACTTCTCTACAGTGCAATTACAATCATATTTAATGCGTTTTATTCTCAGTCTTGACATTTTAACAATAATCATATTAGTAACATTATTATCAGTCACCACAAGTTAAAGATATGCATAGTTAAAATAATTGAAAGAGTTGTAAATATTAAATGTCTTTGATGTTTTTATGTGTTTATATATTTACGTAAGTGGTAGCCTGTCGTAAGCTATCTAAAATAAAAGTTTTACACATGCCTTTAGTTGTACATCAGTGTACAAAATACATCATTTAAAATAGCTTCATATCATTATAACGCTCTTTTAAATTACATACATTTAAACGAGATTTGACTGCATATTTATATATATTTATATTTTAATCAGGCGCTACAAACTACACCTATTACAACTCCAGTGCATCAATAGGATCCTAAGCGGACCCAATTGACAGGGGGTACCCAATTTCTCATTACACCGGTGTTGCATCGAAATCTGACTCCTCTTTCTTCCACAATGGGGTATATGCCGAAGCATGCTAATAGGACTTTTATTTTGCCAGTAATCTGGGTTAAGTGCTTCTGGTGAACAGTATGCAATTGCAAAAAGGTTTGTTTTCTTTAAAAATCAGCGATCTCCACTGGCTGAGTGATATTTGATATAAAGTGGGTCTCAGATTGTACAAGAAGCACTGCATTACATTACATTTCCCCCTGCCGTGTCTTTATAATATGAGCATTTATTTTACCCCAGTATATTCAATGGAGCTTCTGCGCTAGCCTGCTGATTCTGACGTGCGCGTGCGAGTAACAAACGGCTTTTTGTCTCGTTTTACGCTTGAGCACTGAATGAATCCCAAAGTCTAGTTAACGGATGGTATTTTAATTACGTTACAACATCAATGAGGTAAAAGGAATCATATAAAATGGAAAAAAAAAAACTCACAATAACAGGTCACCGGAAGTTTATCAGTATGGAAACAACACTAGCTCGGCATATACCCTATTGACAGCAAGAACAAACACAGAAGCCTTGTCAAATTGACAAGCAGCACATGAACGTGTTCAAATGAATCAAAAACGCCAAAATGGGAGGAATTTATATCGCATTTTGAAAGTGAAACCACCTCATATTCACTGAGTATAAGTTCAGTATTTATTACACGACGGTCTCTTGTTTACATTTACATTATAACACATTTAGCTCTGTGTTCTGGTCTTGTTGCATATTGACTTTAATTCCGATTATATTCTAATCATTTTGTTTATTTATTCTGTTTTTTATTTATTTATTTATTTATTTGTTTTATTTTATTTTTTATTTATTTATTTATTTTTTTTAATAACACTTTTATTGTTTCAGAAAAATGTGATACATACATACTGTATTAGTAATCAAATACCAATCAGGGAACACCCACCCCATCCCGACAGAGCCATTAAAAAAAAAAGGTATTCACATGCAAGGAATATGATACATAAACAAATAAATAGAAAATAAAAAATTAACTGAGAAAAGATTAAATAATAATAAAAAATAAAAAAGGGCAATTTTGTAAATAACTAAATAAATATTAAAAAATACCATTAAGACCTTGACATTTCAACACACATTCTAATGAAAGTGAAAAATATATTAAAGCTAGTCGTTACAAACACAGTGCACATTAACACAGTCACATTGTTTGGGTTTACTAACGGTCAGTCCACTCTTATTTAAAAAATGAAGGAACAAGTCCCAAATCTTGTAGAATATGTGCAATTTTTGTTTGGTTGAGTAAGTCAACCTTTCCATTGCTATACACGAAGACATTTCCTTTATCCAGAGTGACAAAGATGGACCATGAATACTTTCCCAGTGAATGGCAATCAGGCGCTTTGTATGCAATAGGCACAGATTTATAAACTTCTGTTCATATGGTTTCAGTGATAAGGCAGGTGGGGAAAAGACCAAGAATACAGATTTTAGGGCAAACAGGGACTTCTTTACCAACAGTTTTAGAGATTTCTCCAATTATTCCTTTCCAAAAGAATTGCAAGTGCTCACATTGCCAAACACAATTTAACAGTGTGCCCTTGTAAGTCAAACATTTTCCACAAATGTCTAAAATATTTCTATTAAATTTATATTTATATTTATTCTGTTTAATTGAATCATTAATTAATTAATTATTTATTTATTTAATTATTTTTATTTATTTATTATATTTATTTATTTAAAATTAATTAATAAAAATTTAATTAATAATTTTTTAATTAATTAATTAATTAATTTATTTAAAATTAATTAATAAAAATTAATTAATAATTTTTTATTAATTAATTTATTTATTTATTTATTTATTAATTAATTAATTAATTAATATTTTTTTTTTTTTTATGTTAGCCCCTGAACTGGAAGACGTGATTTGATTTGTGTGTGTGCCTAGTGTACAAATGCTTGGTGGTTTAAACGATTATTAAAACGTAAAAAAAAAAAGTAAAATAAAAAACATGCATTTGTCTACCAAACATTTCTTTTTTCTATTTTAATATGTCGCTGTTAGCTACAGGAAGGGGGAAACCCCTGTGTTTGAAATATATTTAGCTCAAAAACTGTTTAATAATGGTTTAAAGGCTTTGATTCTCAAGTAACCATTTATGGGAAAATACTGGATGTATATCGTATACCGTCCTTCCTCCTAAAAACACAGAGATATGATTTTTTTGCCCATATCACCCAGCCCTAGTCTGAAACTGAATTTCTGTGTTGTAGCTCCAGAGGAATGACTGGGACTCTGCTGAGGGCTACACCCATGCGGCTCAGACCATGATGCTGATGGTGTTAAAACAAGCTTCTGGACGCTCCTGGGGAGATCACGGCCTCTTCCTCCGATATCACATCGAAGCTGCTTCAATCCGCGGCATCAACAGTTTCAGACACTACAAGATGGACGCCACCACCATTGGCAGGTACTCGAGAGAACCCTCGGCTTCACTTTTAAAGGAACAATCCACATTTTTTGGAAAAGAATCATTTTACAGCTCACCTTGAGTTAAACATTTAATTTCTGAATCCATTCAGCCAATCTCCAGGCCTGATGGTAGCACTTTTAGCTTAGCTTAGCATAAATCATTGAATCGGATTAGACCATTAGCATCTACTTTAAAAACAAAATCCTACTTTTAGTATGGAGAACTATTAGCTTAGCATAAGTTATTGAGTCGAATTAGACCATTAGCAATATTAGCATCTTGTTTTAAAAAAAACTACTTATTTTTAAGCTTTTAAATTAAAGTAATATGGAACGCTTTTAGCTTAGCATAAATCATTATATGGAATTAGACCATTAGCATCTTGTTTAAAAAAGAAAATCCTTTTTTTTAGCTTTTATATTAATTTAAGCAATATGGAGCACTTTTAGCTTAGCTTAACATAAGTAATTGAATCGGATTAGACCATTAGCATCTACTTTAAAAATAAAATCCTACTTTTAGTATGGAGAACTATTAGCTTAGCTTAGCATAAGTTATTGAGTCGAATTAGACCATTAGCAATATTAGCATCTTGTTTAAAAAAAAAAAAAACTACTTATTTTTTAGCTTTTATATGAAAGTAATATGGAACGCTTTTAGCTTAGCTTAGCATAAATCATTATATGGAATTAGACCATTAGCATCTTGTTTTAAAAGAAAATCCTTTTTTTTTAGCTTTTACATTT
>NC_079436.1:1467930-1557930 GCF_903798145.1 Danio aesculapii | reverse complement strand
CCAATTACAATGAGCAGATAAAAGGTCCAGAGGTCATCTCAAGTGTGGTATTTGCATTTGAAATCTGTTGCTGTCAACTCTCAAGATGAGATCCAAGGAAAATCAGTAAAACAAGCCATCATTAGGCTGAACAAACAAGACAAACCCATCAGAGAGATAGCAGAAACATTAGTTGTGGCCAAAACAACTGTGTAGAGCATTCTTAAAAAGAAGGAACACACCAGTGACCTCAGCAACACCAAACGACCCAGAAGACCACGGAAACAACTGTGGTGGACGACCAAAGAGTTCTTTCCTTGGTGATGAAAACCCTCTTTACAACAGTTGGCCAGATCAAGAACACTCTCAAGGAGGCCGGTGTACGTGTGCCAGAGTCAACAATCAAGAAAAGACTACACCAGAGTGAACACAGAGCGTTCACCACAAGATGTAAACCATTGGTGAGCCTCAAAAACAGGAGGGCCAGATTAGATTTCAAAAAAGTCTACACAGTGCTGGAACAACATCCTCTGGACGGATGAGATCAAGATCAACTTGTACCAGAGTGATGGGAAGAGAAGAGTATGGAGAAGGAAAGGAATTGCTCATGATACAAAGCAGTGAAGCATGGTGGTAGTAGTGACATGGCGTGGACATGTATGGCTGCCAATGGAACTGGCTCTCTTGTATTTATTGATGATGTGATGCTGACTAAAGCAGCAGGATGAATTCTGAAGTGTTTCAGGCAATATTTTCTGCTCATATTCAGCCAAATGCTTCAGAACTCATTGGACGGTGCTTCACAGTGCAGATGGAGAATGACCCAAAGCATACTGCAAAAGCAACCAAAGAGTGTTTGAAGGGAAAGAAGTGGAATGTTATGCAATGGCCAAGTCAATCACCTGACCTGAATCCGATTGAGCATGCTTTTTTTCTTGCTGAAAACAAAACTGAAGGGAAAATGCCCCAAGAACAAGCAGGAACTGAAGAGAGTTGCAGTAGAGGCCTGGCAGAGCACCACCAGGGATGAAACCCAGCGTCTGCTGACGTCTGTGTGTTCCAGACTTCAGGATGTAATTGACTGCATAGGATTTGCAACCAAGTATTAAAAAGTGAAAGTTTGACTTATTATTATTCTGTCCAATTACTTTTGGTCCCTTAACAAGTGGGAGGCACATACGCAAACTGTTGTAATTCCTTCAGCGTTCACCTGGTTTGAATGTAAATACCCTCAAATTAAAGCTGACAGTCTGCAGTTAAAGCACATCCTGTTCATTTCAAATACATTGTGTTGGGGTACAGAGCCAAAAATGTTAGAACTGTGTTGATGTCCAAATATTTATGGACCTAACTATAAATTTATATTCATTATCTTATCAAGACAAATGTCTTGTTGACTATCCAGGAACAACAATAATAACTTGACTTCTAGTTGATCTTTTGGTATCAGAAGTGTCTTATATGAAAGGTAAAGGCCTCTAGATTACACTTATTTGAGGTCAATAAATCTGATCATGTCTTGATTTTGACTGATTTGATTAGGACAGTAAGGTCTGACTCTGCTTAGACTAAAGTCTTGTCACTGAACCTTCAATAATGTCCAGTATAGAATATGTGGTCATGCTGCAGTGGAAACAGAATGAATATTGTGTCTGACTCCATCATGAGCTTGGAGGACTGCATCCATACATCTCTGCAATGACTCAAATCACTGATTAATAAAGTCATCTGGAATGGTAAAGAAAGCCAGGACTCCCAGAGTTCATCAAGATCCGTTGGATTCATCTTCAATGCCTCCTGCTTGATCTTACTCCAGACATGCTCAATAATGTTCATGTCTGGTGAATGGGCTGGCCAATCCTGGAGCACCTTGACCTTCTCTGCTTTCAGGATCTTTGATGTGGAGGCTGAAGTATGAGAAGGAGCGCTATCCTGCTGGAGAATTCACCCTCTCCTGTGGTTTGTAATGTAATGGGCAGCACAGATGTCTTGATACCTCAGGCTGTTGATGTTGATCATCCACTCTGCAGATCTCTCGCACGCCCCCATACTGAATGTAACCCCAAACCATGATTTCTCCTTCACCAAACTTGACTGATTTCTGTAAGAATCTTGGCTCCATGTGGGTTCCAGTAGGTCTTCTGCAGTATTTGTGATGATTGGGATGCAGATCAACAGATGATTCATGGGAAAAATCCACCTTCTGCCACTTTTCCAAATGATCAATTAGAAGTCAAGTTATTGTTTGTTGCTCTTACAGCTGGGATCGACAATCACAGTTTACAATATTGACCAAAATATTTGTAATGTGTAATATCTCTAATCTGCACACCTCCTGTTGTGTGTGTCAGATCTGTGAGCGCTCTGGCTATGATGCTCCTCAGTCCAGCCTTCACCATCTTCTACTGCGTCTTCATCTATCAGGAGCTGATGGAGGCGCCGGTCAGCCTTTCTGAGGGATTCACGATCTTCCTGTCCGTCATTTCTCAGGGAATTCTCGACCATGCGCTCTATGGGTCACTCGTCTATCCGCTTTTAGCCCTGTTCGTTTATCCCTGCTGGCTGATGTTCTGGAACATTCTCTTCTGGAAATAAACGTGTGAAGGAGCTTCTGCTGGAGTCCAAATAATCACACTCTTAAAGGTTTGTTGTCCTTCTGCACTGCAAAAATGCTTTCTTACGTAGAGTTTTTGTCTCGTTTCTAGTCTGAATGTCTACACATTCTTAAATCAAGAAGCATTTTCTAGACGAGCACAAAATGTTCAGAAATAATGAGTCAAAATGAAGTGAGTTTTCATTAAAACATGTTAAAGAATCTGCTAATGGTGGAAGCAAAATAATCTTGTTTTTGCTTTGATTTAATATTATTTTAATTGACCCCCATTGGCAGATTATTTGGCTTGTTTTAAGGAAAAACTCCCCTCATTTTGACTCATTATTTCCTAAAACAAGACAATAATCTTTGCTCGTCTAGACAATGCTTCTTTATTTATGAATTTTTAGACATTTGGACTAGAAACAAGACAAACACTTTAGGTAAGAACAGCTTTTATTTGCAGTGTGTGGGCATTATCTACCATTAGAAGCTGGTGGATGAATATGTAAGAGGACGTCAGGCCCAAATAAAGAGGATTTTGTTGGTAAGAGTTTGAGTATTGAGCGTTCCTGTTTGCAGGAGGGATTTTATTTCTTGCATAATTAATCAAATAATACATGACTATGACTTTCTCAGATGACTATTTGACCTGAATCAGACATGACTGCATGTGTGAGGACAGAAATAATGAATTGTGTTGGAGAAATGTTCAGATTTATTCAGAAAGGTTCATTTATTACATTATTATTACTGTTTTATTATCATCATTATTATTATTATTATTATTATAAAATCTCATAGTTTGGCATTTGAACACTGGTATACTGAAATATTGTTTGTTTTTGTTTGTTTTATATGTATTTAAAATCTCGGCTTTGTAATTTAATATATCTGTGCACTTAAAGGTTGAAAATAACATCTGTTTCGCAGGTTAATTTTACTATTGCATTATTTGATTATTGTTTTTGCTATTAAATAATAACTTTTCAACACTTTGTCAGAGTTGCTGCTGCATATTTGTGCTAGAAATCAACAGAGCGTCCACAAGACTAAAGAGTCAGAATATTAATTATAATAACAACAAAACATTAATTAAGAGAGTGGAGAAATGTGAGAGAAACTTTTATGGCTTAAGTCAGTGAACTGAATAGGGAGAAAGGAAAAAAAGAAAGAGAAAAAAGATGAGTGGGGAAAAAGAAAAGCAAAAGAGAAACAAGAGAGAGGCAAGGAAAGAGAATGAAAGAGATGGAGAGAAAAAAAAGAAATTGAGTGGGAAAGTAGAGAAAAGCAAGAGAGAAAGTGAGAAATGCAAGTGAAGAAAGAAAATGAGGGAAAAAAGAGAAAGAAAAAAACCAAGAGAGAAAAGAAAAGAGAAAGGAGAATGAAAGAGAAAAGGAAAAAATGAAAGAGAGAAAAAAATTGAGAAAAAAAAGCAAGAGAGAAAGAAATAAAAAGTTGAGAGAAAATGAGAGAGACCAAAAGAATGAAGAGTAAAACTGCACAAGAGAGAGGAAAAAAGAAATTGAGGGGGAAAAGGAAAGAGAAAGGAAATTAGAGGAACGTAAGAATGAAAAAGAGACAGAGAAATGAAGGGGGAAAGAGAGAGAAATAAAAAAGGAGATTTTGGCAAGTGTACAACATGTGTAGTGGTTAGTGCATTAACACATGCACTCTGGTGATCTTAAGCTGATCCTTCCACTCTCTCTGTCCTATCCATTATTGGTGAATATATATATGTATATAATAAAATTTATATTATATACATTTATATATATGTTTATTTATTTATATATTTATATTTTAATGTTTGTAAAAAAATGATAGTAATGTTTTTTCATATTAAGTTAATCCATAACGCTAATCTAATGTATTTTGCATTACATGTGCCTTTACCTTAAACTGTGTTTAGATTTCACATATGTTGCATACATATACTGATGAAGTCAGAATTATTCCCAATCCCCCCCAAATCCCCATGTTTTTTTTTTTTTTTTCATTTTTTAAATATTTCCCTAATGAGCCCCTTTAAGCAATATTTGTTTTGGATTGTCTCCAGAATAAACCACTGTTATACAATGACTTGCCTAATTACTCTAACTTTAACCTAATTAACCTAGTGAAGCCTTTAAATGTCACTTTAAGCTGAATACTAGTGTCTTGAAGAATATCTAGTCTAATATTATTTACTGTCATCATGACAAAGAGAAAATAAATCAGTGATTAGAGATGAGTTATTAAAACTATTATGTGTAGAAATGTGTTGAAAGAATCTGCTGTTCATTAAACAGAAATAGGAGACAAAAAAAAAACGGGGGTAATAATTCTGACTTCACCTATCTATCTATCTATATATCTATTACACACAATACACACAATTACCTTTCACTGTGGCCTCACAAGAAGGTCGCTGGTTTGAGCATTGGCTGGATCAATTTAGTTCATCAATTCCCCTATAGCGCATGTGTTTGGACTGTGGGGGAAACCGGAGCACCCAGTGGAAGCCCACGTCAACACCAGGAGAACATGCAAACTCCACACAGAAACGCCAGCTTACCCAGCTGAGACTCAAACCAGAGACCTTCTTACTGTGAGGCCACAGTGCTAACCACTGAGCCATCGTGCTGCCTGTAAAACAATTCTTGCTTCCTTAATTTTTTTAGTTTATTCAAATGATCTTTTCTAGTCATATAAACTCAAATCATTCAAATGTATTAAAAAACATTAAGTTAAAATGTAAAAATGCAGTTGATTATCTTAAGGCAAGTTAAAGTAACTTAAAAACATGTCGTATTCGTGACGTTTTTTTGTCATACCATTTTTTTTACAGTGTGTGTGACCTGAACACGTGTATCTGAAAACAAACACACTCTTCACAGTTAATACAAATCTGCTCAGGAATGTGATAACAACCCAAATCCCTTCATTCGTGACGTTTAACTAAAGCCTATTGCTTGTGACCTCAGAAGTTACAAAACATGAATGAGAAAGTTAACACACGACATTATAGATAATACTATAATATCTATAATATACTATATTATACTATAGTATTATACTATTAATATATTATATATATATATATATATATATATATATATATATATATATATATATATATATATATATATATATATATATATATATATATATATATATATATTATACTATTATATTATACTAATACTATAATAACTATAATAGACTAATAACTACACTACAGTAAATTCAGAAAAAGACACAATTCATTCATGTTGTCCCAACACTAATACATTAATTTAGTACATTGTGAAATATAAATGCTAATGAACCGTTTCTGTGTTTTCCATTTAGTCATTAATTTGGGTTTATTTGTGGTGGTGAGTTGTATTATAGGATGTTGATCTTTGCTCTGTCGACTTTTGATGTTGTAAATTCCACTCTACAGTTTAACAAAGTGACTTTTAGTGACATTTTAGAGATTTAAAATAATAATATAATGTTTAGGAAATAACATCTAATTCTGTAAAATAACAGAAAATATGCTGCAGTTTATTAGAAGGTGTTTGCAGCATAATATACAACACCAACACAGACAATATAGCACTGCAGACTATTAAATATGACAATAAAAGTCACTTTGTACAACTCTTCAAGGTTAAAAGTTGTTGTGAAGAAAGATCAAGATCCCATAATGCAACTCAAAAGCAGAAATAAGAGAGCAGATTTCTTCAGCACATTTCTACACATAATAGTTTTAATAACTCATCTCTAATAACTGATTTCTTTTCTCTTTGTCATGATGACAGTAAATAATATTAGACTAGATATTCTTCAAGACACTAGTATTCAGCTGTAAGTGACATTTAAAGGCTTAACTAGGTTAATTAGGGTAAAGTTAGAGTAATTAGGCAAGTTATTTGTACAACGACTGTTTGTTCCGGAGACTATTGAGAAAAAAACATTAGCTTAAAGGGGCTAATAATATTGACCTTAAAATGGTTCATAAAAAATTAAAAACTGCATTTATTCTAGCCGAAATAAAACAAGTAAGACTTTCTCCAGAAGAAAAAATATTATCAGACATACTGTGAAAACTTCCTTGCTCTGTTAAACATTTGTTAAACATAATTATATATATATATATATATATATATATATATATATATATATATATATATATATATATATATATATATATATATATATATATATATGTATATATGTATGTATGTACGTGTATGTATAGATATATGTATGTGTATGTGTGTGTGCGTGTGTGTGTGTGTATATTTATTTATTTTGTACATGTATTTCATTTATTTATTTGTTTTTTTAGGTATTTGTTTATTATTTTTATGTATATTTATTTTATATGTCTATTTGTGTTTATTGTTTATTTATTTAATTGTATATTTAATATTTATTCATGGTATTTTTATGTGTATATTTCTTTCATATTTTTTATTCAAATATTTGTATATTTATTTATTTATTTTTTATGGACATTTTTATGTTATTATTTATTTATTTGTATATATTTATTTTATGCATATATATTTGTTTTATATTATATATTGTTTATTTATGTATATATTTTTGTTTATATATTTGATATTTATTTATTTATTTACTTATAGTATATTACTTATTTGTATATTTCTTGCATATTTCCATTCATTTATTGATCTGCTTGTTTGTTTTATATGTATATTTTTATGTTATTTATTTATGATTTATTTATTTGTATATTTTTATTTATTTTGAATATTTATTTATTTGTTTGTTTATTTACTTTATATGAATTTGTTTATTATTTCTAGCTATGTTTATTTGTATATTATGTATTTTTTTCTTCATTTATTTGTATATTTATTTTTTATGTATTTTTATATGTTATTTATTTATTGTTTATTAATTTATTTATTTGTATATTGTTTATTTATTTGTATATTTATTTTATATTTATTTTGTTTATTCGTTTATTTATTTACTTTATATGTATTTGTTTATTATTTATATGTATAGTTTATGTCTATTTTATATTCATTTATTGTTTATTTGTTTATTTATTGTATATTTATTAACATTTAGTTTTTATATTTATATGTATATTTTTGTTATTTATTTATTTTATTTCTATATTTATTTATTTTAAATGTATATTTTTATATAAGTTATATAAGTTATTTTTTTATTGTTTATTTTTTGTTTATTTGTATATTATTTATTCATTGTATATTTTATCAATTTTATTTTTTATCTATTTGTTTATTTTGTATCTTTATTTGTTTGTTTGTTTTTTCACTTTGTGTTTGTTTAAAATTTCTATTTCGATTTATTTATTTTATGTCTGTTTTTATGTATTTATTTGTTTATTATTTATTTATTTATTTGTATATATATTTATTTTATATGCATATATTTTATGTTATTTATTTATTTACTTATATGTTTATTTATTTGCATATTTATTTATTTGTAAACATTTGAAACAACAACAGAGTATTAACTCAGATGTTGTTATTATTGGCTGAAGAATAAAGTCTTTGTTGCGTTGGCCATCTGACTACGGCTCATTTCAGTTCCTCGCGTCGCACAATCACGTTTTGTACCTGATTACATTACAGCTTGATCTGCGTGAAAAGCTGAAATCCTGTTGGAGGGAATGCATGGCAGCTTTATACAATGAGGGATTGTTTTTAACCAAAGACCACCATTGGCTGTATCAGGGGTCAAAGTTATTCAGTGTAAGAGGATAAAGTATAAAAGCCCAAAAACTCAAGACTGCAGGAAAAAGCGTCGACAGAAACAGCTGAAATCACAGATCTTCAGTGAATACAGCAGTCATGGTCAGCCGGTGAGTGACTCTTATTATTATTATTATTGTTATTATTATTATTATTATTATTATTATTATTATTATTATTATTATTGTATCTATTATTCTTTTGCATTAAAATATTTGGACTCAAGTCAGAATTATTAGCCCTCCTGTTATATTTAATTTAATTTAAAAGTTCTGTTTAAGGGAGACTAGGTTTTTTTCCAATACATTTCTAAACACAAAGGGCTCTATTTTAACGATCTAGGCACAAAGTCTAAAGCTCATGGCACAAAAGCACTAAGAACATGTCTGAATCCACTTTTGCTATTTTAAGGATGGATAAACACGCTCTGCGCCCCGACGCATGGTCTAACAGGGTTGAGCTTATTGAGTTCTGGGTGTGTTTTGAGCATAACGTGCATTAAACCAATCAGAGTCTCATCTCTCATTCCCTTTAAGAGTCAGTTGTGTCGCTCCATGGTGCATTTGCTATTTACATGGCGACTTTATAAGTGTAACAACTGAACGCTTAACTAGAGAGAACACAGTTAAACAGAGCATCTGCAGGGCGAGGATAAAGAACGAGCCTCCTCCATTCAGCCTCTTTACTTTCTCTTTACGTTTTACTTTACTCCTTTACTTTAGTGGAGTAAGGAAACGGTGGAGACTCACTCCACTGAACACATCCATTAGCCCACATATTTAATTTCCTTTGTTAAGCGCAAAGATTTGATTAAAACTATTTCTAAATTCAGTTCTAATCTCCAGCAAAGGAATAAATGAACAATAATAATGAAGTGTGGTCAAAACACTGAGTTATATCCAAACACACGTCCTGTTCTGATGCCCCATATGGTGATGCAGACGTCTCCAAAACCCCACAGCTGGACAAATCTAGACTTGTGTTTATTAAAACAAATATAAATCTGCAGATAATCAATAATACTGCTAATAATAATCACATAATACAGATGCAGATCGTCATGAATAAACTGAAAAAGCCCCCCGAGGTGAAGAAGGCATGGAGGCAGTGGTGTTTATATTGATGTAGAAAATCATCATTTCTGGATCATTTTAATCCTTTAATTGTTTTCATCTGTAAAGATATTTGTGTATTGCTGTTCATCCTGTGTGTATTCAGCAGTGTGTAAGCGTTTGGACCTGCATAGGCGCATAACTAACGCGCTCTGCTGGACCTTAGAGCAGCTTTTAGTTAGTCAATGGTGCGCTCTATTTCAGTCTCTCAAAATAGCAACGTGCCAACATTGCGCCTTAACACACCTCCTTTATAGACCAGCACACACATGAGTCCACAAAGTGGCGCAAATGGATTTGCTATTTAAACAATGTGACGCGAAACATGAAAATTACTGTTGCGCTGGTCTGAAAATAGCAACTAATCGCTCCAAACACGTTTTGCGCCGGGTGTATAATAGTTTTAATAACTCATCTCTAATAACTGATTTCTTTTCTCTTTGTCATGATGACAGTAAATAATATTAGACTAGATATTCATCAAGACACTAGTATTCAGCTTAAAGTGACATTTAAAGGCTTAACTAGGGTAATTAGGGTAAAGTTAGGGTAATTAGGCAAGTCATTGTATAACAGTGGTTTGTTCTGGAGACAATCCAAAACTAATATTGCTGAAGGGGGCTAATAATATTGACCTTAAAATGGGTTTAAAAAAATTAAAAACTGTTTTTATTCTAGCCGAAATAAAACAAATAAGACTTTCTCCAGAAAAAATATTATAGAAAATACTGTGAGAAATTCCTGAATCTGTTTAACATCATTTGGGAAATATTTGAAAAAGAATGAATATTTCACAGACAGGCTAATAATTTTGCCCTCCACTGTATATGACATGCATTCTGCCCGCTTTTATATTTATAGTTAATAAATTTCTTCTCCTTTTCAGTTTTGAACACCCTGCTGGAGGCTATAAGAAGATCTTCGAGACGGTGGAGGAGATGAACGAACCTCTTCCAGCAACCGTCACTGGTGTTTTATTCATTCTCTACACTTTTTGACATATTTACTGATGAGAGAAAAGGAGGGAAAAGTGCCTGTGCATGTTTGATTAAGAATAATCAATGCTGTACATTTTTGTTTACATTTTATATTTTACATTTATTCACTTTTATTATTATTATTATTATTATTATTATTATTTACAATTTTATATATTTTTCTTTTTTTATTATTGGACAAGCAATCCTTAAAAAAAGCATATATATATATATATATATATATATGTTATAAAAGCAAAATATATATATGTAATTATAAGCAAATTATATTAAAAATATATTTTAAAATATATTAAATAGTGTTTTTTAAAAATAATTCTAATGTTTCTAATTTAATGTTTTTATAAATAAATTTTTATATATATTTTTTTTTTCATTTATTTATAATTCAATTTTCACTCATTCATTTTCTTTTATAATTCAATTAAAATATATATATTTATAGATGTATCTAATTTCGACAGAATTGTTGAAATTTTTACTTTATGATTTATTTATATATTTATTTTTATTTATATATGTAATTATTTATTTATTTATTTTTATTTATATATGTAATTATTTATTTATTTTTATTTATATATGTAATTATTTATTTATTTTTATTTATATATGTAATTATTTATTTATTTATTTTTATTTATATATATGTAATTATTTATTTATTTTTATTTATATATGTAATTATTTATTTATTTATTTTTATTTATATATATATGTAATTTATTTATTTATTTTTATTTATATATGTAATTATTTATTTATTTTTATTTATATATGTAATTATTTATTTATTTATTTTATTTATATATGTAATTATTTATTTATTTTTATTTATATATGTAATTATTTATTTATTTTTATTTATATATGTAATTATTTATTTATTTATTTTTATTTATATATGTAATTATTTATTTATTTATTTTTATTTATATATGTAATTTATTTATTTATTTTTATTTATATATGTAATTATTTATTTATTTATTTTTATTTATATATGTAATTATTTATTTATTTTTATTTATATATGTAATTATTTATTTATTTATTTTTATTTATATATGTAATTATTTATTTATTTTTATTTATATATGTAATTAATTATTTATTTATTTTTATTTATATATGTAATTATTTATTTATATATTTTTTCTAGCTATATTTGATTTAACCCTAGTATCGTAAATTGAAACATAAAAAAAGTCATGCACATTTATTTATTTATTTAATATTATTGCTATTATAAGGACAAGAAGACTGAAATGTACAACAAAACACATCCTAAGTAACATATTTCATTTTCGCAGAACTGTAGACAGCGCCCTGTAGTGGATTTGTAATCTGAAACCTGCAATGAAATAGCAACTCATTTTGCGTTTCGCCAAAATTTCGCCTGATGAAAAGGGTTTTGTTTTTCAGGACGCATCCCGTCCTTTATAAAGGGCAGTCTGCTGCGTTTGGGTCCCGGCCTGTTTGAGGCAGGAGCTGAGCCGTTTTACCATCTGTTTGACGGGCAGGCGCTCATGCACAAGTTTGACTTCAGCAACGGACAGGTCACTTATTTCCGCAAGTATGTACAGTGGCAACACTTTTTCTTGAAGGGGTGTTCATAAGGCTGTCATGAAACCTTCATAATCATGATTTTTAATGCATATATATATATATATATATATATATATATATATATGTCCCACCAGTGTCGATATACAGCCATTTCACACTGCTACTCATGTGATATTGCATTTATACACCAGTTCAATGTCATAATCGTGTGTATAAAAAGAAAATCAAATGTCACAGAGAGCCTCAAAAACTTTTGTATTAGGAACTACTTTCTTCCGCCGTTCATTCACATCTGCAGCTGACATCAGAACAGCAACCAATTCACCAACATCACTGTAGAGCTAGTGTTTGAATGATTCTCTAGCGTAATGTCTAAAGTGATGACAAAACAGCTGATTTTGCTCACATGTTAAGATTATAAGGCTGAACAGCATGAAATGCCATCAGTCTACAGAGATTTCCCAATATTTCTCCGTTACAATCAGGAGATCACAATAATTAAGCCCGACAAAGCCAAAGAAAACTCTATTAGATTACTATGGTATAATCTGAAAAATACTAAATACGAAAGGGAGAGATTGACTAAGAACGTCACTTACCTCTTCTATAATGGTTTGATCAGCTGTAGTCTGAAATTTACGCTGAGCTTTTCTCCCCTAAGGACGTATTATGCTGTCTCTGTCGCCATCTTGTGGCAGAACGTCAACCATCTTTGCTCTGCTCAGTGTGACAGGCTGATCTGCGCTGTCTCTTCAAAATTATAAATATTTAAAATAGCGCCATCCTTATAAATAAACTGCATGGTTGCAATCTAAACAACTACATTCTCGCCTAAAAAAGCCTCAAATGTACATTATGTTGTCCATCAGCAGC
This sequence comes from Danio aesculapii, assembly GCF_903798145.1. NCBI lineage: Eukaryota > Metazoa > Chordata > Actinopteri > Cypriniformes > Danionidae > Danio > Danio aesculapii. The sequence continues at coordinate 1,545,077 of NC_079436.1, read as the reverse complement.
AATATTTGACAAACTCTAGTGAGTTTAGTCCTCTCCTTGTCACTCTGTGGGCGGAGTAATACACCACATGGGTGAAGAGGCTGTACTGCCCAATTCACATGGGGCATCATCATCAACACTTCCATTCACTTTGAAAGGGTGACGTCAAGCGTCGTCGAACTGCGTTGTGAATCCTTCGGCGCTGCTTCAGAGGCGTTGCCCACAGTAGAAGTTGGAAATGTCTAACCTTTTCAAGTGCCAATGGAAGCGTCAGCCAATCAGATCACTTTATGCAAATACCCCAGCTCAGACAGTATCCGATTTCGGACTAATTTCATTGGCTGACTCTGATATGACGATCGCGTCAGCTCCAGCTTCAGACAAGCGTTGATGCTGAAGCCCCATGTGAATTGGGCATGCAAGTGCTGCTATTGCAGATTATCGCACGGCTATCAGAACTGTTGTATATGTATATAAACACAGCTATATGTGTACAGAAAATATGTTTTTTAAATATAATCCTGCGCTTGACTAATGTGTGGAAAAAGGTGGAATAGACTTACACAACACTTATTATCCGTCTTCACAGGTTTGTGAAAACAGATGCGTATGTGCGCGCCGTAACAGAGAAACGGGTGGTCATCACGGAGTTCGGGACCTGTGCGTATCCAGATCCCTGCAAGAACATCTTCTCCAGGTTTGACTGAATAAATCTGATGTTGTAGATCACATAATGCTTAATGATAGAGAGGGGGGGGGGGGGGGTGCAGTGTTTCTTCATGTATGCTTATGAAAATACAGTTATTCATTGTTAGCTGATGTTTACTCATAATGCATTAACTAATGTTAACAAACATGAATTTGGATGTTAATAATGCATTAGTAAATGTTGAACTGTGATTAATAAATGATCTATGTATTGTTTATAATTAGATCATGTTGACAAAATAAAACATTATAATAGTCTGACCCACTACAGTATAGGTGAATATTCTCACTATTAACTAGTCTCTAATTACCTGGATGCTATGAAGATATTAACTGTTTATTAGTAGCCACATAGCAAAATTTCTCTGGCCCAGATCTGGCCCACATGCCGCAGTGAATTACGGGACATGATTGATCCAAGTCTGGCTTCCATACAAGGGCCAAACATGGACCACATCTGGGCCAAGTGTCAGCCAAGTTAATAAACCAGGACCAGACGGAATCTGTGGAGAATTTTGCTACAAATCTGCGGATTTCTGCTGAATTATATTGGGAGTATCATAACTAAAACCTTAATATGTGAAATAAAAAGTAATGCATTGTTAACTTTTATTAAATGTTTAAAATGCAAATCCAATTAGATTCACTTTATTTGGTAAACAAAGCAAGTCTCTCCTATAATATCTCTACTAAAAGACTAAAATATTACTGTACACACTGTATTGTACATAAATCAGATGAACATTTTCATATTAGTCAATAATATTACTGTAAATATCTTAAAAACTGCATAAATTTAGATTTACACACATTTACTCAAGTAAATAAACAGAATTAATGATGGGCTCAAAATCTGCAGAATTACAGATTCTGTGTGGGCCATACCTGGGCCTGAACTGGGCCAGATATATTGGTGTGTCACGACTGCAGTGAATTTGATAAACTGTGCTTTTTCTCGAAGTGATCTGATTGGTAGAATTGTTTCTTAACTCAAAACTACTTTAAAAGTGGTTCAAGATAGGCCAAACTTACTCGACCCACATATACACTTTTAACATCTGGTGCAAATACTACACTTGATATCAGGCCCAAGTCTTTTGCGCCACCTTAAAGACGTGCCCCCTCTGCCAAACCTGGGCCATGTTTGACCCAAACTCTGTATGCCAGTGCCAGATGGCCTGCTGTGCCAGCTTAATGCCAATGCCAATGCCAATGGGTACTTATGAAGCACATATTCTGCATGATCTACATCTCTAATCCTTAACCCAACTATACCTTAATGACTATTACGAAGAAGCTAGTTAAGAGTTTATTAAAAAAATACTATAATCAATCATTTTATTAAAGTTGTACTAGTTAATGCATTTACTAACATGACCACACAATGAACAACACATTTATTACAGAGTTTCCTGATGTTAGCTACTGAAAATACAGTTGATCATTGTTCATGCTAACTCATGGTGCATTAACGTTTAGAAGCGTGAATATTGATTTTAATAATGCATTATTAAATGTTGAGCTGTGATTATTATTAAAAATTGCTGCACTAGTATTGTTAATAATTAGTTCATTAACTGATGAAACCTTATTGTAAAGTGCGAGCATTTCTTTTGCAGGTTCTTCTCGTATTTTAAAGGCGTTGAGGTGACGGACAACTGCCTGGTGAACGTTTATCCTATTGGGGAGGACTTTTATGCCGTCACAGAGACTAATTACATCACTAAAGTTAACGTGGACACTTTGGAAACACTGAAAAAGGTACAACAGAGATTTTACACGCAGTTGAAGTCAGAATTATTCACCCTCCTTTGAATTTATTGTTGTTCAATTATTTCCCAAATGATGTTGAACAGATTCAGGAAATTTTCACAGTATTTTCTATAATATTTTTTCTTCTGGAGAAAGTCTTATTTGTTTTATTTTGGCTAGAATAAAAGCAGTTCCTAATTTATTTAAACCCATTTTAAGGTCAATATTATTAGCCCCCTTCAGCAATATTAGTTTTGGATTCTCTCCAGAACAAACCACTGTTATACAATGACTTGCCTAATTACCCTAACTTTACCCTAATTAACCTAGTTAAGCCTTTAAATGTCACTTTAAGCTGAATACTAGTGTCTTGAAATAAATATTATTTACTATCATCATAGCAAAGATAAAATAAATCAGTTATTAAAAATGAGTCATTAATCAATTCATTTTAATTCCTCTGTTTAACAAGAGAAGATTTTATTCAACACATTTCTAACCATACCAGCTTTAATAACTCATTTCTAATTATTTGTTTTTCCTATTATAGATATCAATCTTTAATAACCCCCACTTGATGATCCCTGCAGGTTGATATGTGTAATTATGTAAACATCAATGGAGTCACGGCGCATCCTCACATCGAGAGAGACGGGACGGTCTACAACATTGGAAACTGCATGGGCAAAGGAGCGTCGCTGGCCTACAATATCGTCCGAATCCCTCCTACACAAAAGGGTAAGCAGTCCAGCATTTTAAAGGGCACCTATTATGCAAAAAAAACACTTTTATAATGGGTAGTGTGTCCGCAGTGTGTGAATATAGCCGTCTTCTAATGGTAAACATCAATTAATTGTATTTGATATAATCAGACTTGATTAAAAACAGAAACACTTTGATTCCATTTGTACGTGTCATCAGAAGGGGAAAGCCCCGCCCACTAGTGACCGTCTCTCCCTCATTAGCATAAACAGCAGCCCTGAGTGAGAAGCAGCCGTCTGTCCATTAGCGTGTTTGAGCTGCTAAAGATAATGTCAGCATAGACTAAGAGGATTAAAGATGTGGAGCACACACTGACACTGAAGGCTAGTGCTGTTTTACTGATCCACAGGCATCTGTAGCTCCGCCCTCTTCAGAAAAAGAGCACAATCTCATTTGCATTTAAAGCGACAGTCACCAAAACACCACAAACAGGATCAAAGCATATAAGGGTCAGTTTCAGAAAGCTATAAACATTATCTGTGTGCTATTTTGAGCTGAAACGTCACACACACACACTGTTGAGACATCAGAGATGCATTTTACATCTGGTAAAAAGTGTCAGTATAGGCCTCCTTTAAACCAACAAACAAACTAAAAACACCCTGCTGCAATCTTTCAGACAAATCTGACCCCATTGAAAAGTCCAAGGTGGTGGTGCAGTTCCCAAGTGCTGAGAGGTTCAAGCCATCCTATGTGCACAGGTAACATTCATTAAAAAGTCAATGATTATTAATTGTGACAGAGATCACAAAGCCTTAAGTCTCATATTGCATAGGGTTTATAGGGGGGAATAGCTGACAATACTTGTCATTATTGACTTTCTTTTATGCCAGAAATGATTGGAATATTAATTAAAGATGCTCCATGAAGATATTCTGCGCAATTTCTTCTGTAAATATATTAAAACTCATTCATTTTCTTTCGGTTTAGTCCCTTTATTGATCAGGAGTCACCACGCCAGCTTATCCAGCATATGTTTTACACAGCGGATTCCCTTCCAGCTTCAACACAGACAGTTCTTGGAAACACCCATACACACCCATTCACACACACACTCCTACACTACGGTCAACTTAGTTCATCAATTCCCCTAAAGCGCATGTGTTTGGACTGTGGGGGAAACCGGAGCACCCGGAGGAAACCCACGCCAACACGGGGAGAACATGCAAACTCCACATAGAAATGACAACTGGCCCAGCTGGGACTCAATCCAGTGACCTTCTTGCTGTGAGGTGACAGTGCTAACCACTGAGCCACCGTGTCACCATCAAAACTTAATTTTTGTTTAGTAATGTGCCTTGCCAAGCAATTAATTCACATGATTTTCTCAATATTTTGACTATTTTTGAACCCTTAGATTCCAGGTTTTTAAATAATTGTATGTCCGTCAAACACTGTCCAGTCCTCAAAAACTAAGGCAAGCGTTTGCATTCAGATAATATACAAATAATTTACCTTATGGGTGTTATTGTGGTGCAGAATCATAAGTAGTGATTAATTAGGACGTAACATGTAGGACTAAAACATATGGACTAAACATAGGACCACAGTGGCTTAGTGGTTCACACTGTGGCATCACAGCAAGAAGGTCGCTGGTTCGAGTCCCCAGTTGGCGTTTCTGTGTGGAGTTTGCATGTTTTCTCCATGTAGGCATGGGTTTCCCCCACAGTCCAAACACATGTGCTATAGGGGAATTGATAAACTAAACTGGCTGTAATGTATGAGTGTGTATTTGAATGTGAGTGTGTATGAGTGTTTCCCAGTACTAGGTTGCGGCTGGAAGGGCATCCACTGCATAAACAATATGCTGGAATAGTTGGTGGTTCATTCCGCTGTGCTGACCCCTGATAAATAAGGGTCTAACCTGAAATGAATGAATGAATAATCACAGGACTGAATGTGTGTATAACATAATTAAACATCACAGCAAATGTTTCAGATATTATATAAGCATGTCTAGTGTTGTTTATTAGCAATATTATCACAGTATATCAGTATAGGGAATATATTCACCCTATAATGACTAATAAACTCATTTATACTTTGTTCAACAGTTAATATATTAACACCAAATTCTCCCACCATATGTTCTTGTAGTTTTGGGATGACGGAGAATTACTTTGTCTTTGTGGAGACACCTGTGAAAATCAACCTGCTGAAGTTTCTGAGCGCCTGGAGCATCAGAGGATCCAACTATATGGACTGCTTCGAGTCGGATGAAGAGAAAGGCGTAGGTTCCTCATTATCTCACACTCATTTTACATTCATTTCAGCACTATGGTGTTACTTTGAAGCGTGTTTTAAACATTAGACAGATTGACCGAACTTTAGGAGACTTTAAATGTTTATCTTCAAGTAATAGTTGAATAGTATTTAATATTTATTTATAAAGCGCATTTAAAAGCAACACAGGGTTGATCATAGTGCTGTGCAAATAGCATAGATGCAATAAAAAATAAATGATATGCATGCTAAGAATCCATACATTATACTCAAATAGGTAAATCAGACTCCCACATTAAAAAGATATTTCTGCTGGAGAAGAAATTGACTTTCTTTTGTGCGTGTGTGTGTGTTTGTGTGTTTGTGTGTGTGTGTGTGTGTGTGTAGAAGTCAATGGTTGCCATTAACCATTAATAATATTTAGTTTCAGCAGTTTTGCAATCATTTTTAACAGATTTTAAGTGTAGAAACCCATGTATGGAGGTATTATTGGGTGTTATTATTAGCATATCCATTAATTAGTACAAAGTAGTGAAATATATAACATCTTAATAGAACATTTGTGTCAGTAAACATTTTAGTTGTACAATATATTTAGCATATTTCTGAATTTCATGAACATGTTGAATGTGGGCTTATGAAATTGATCACTTTTTCATTTGAAAACATATGCACGTCAGATAAATGTGTACATTTATACTGTATATACCTCTCCAAGTATTATTTGTGTTGTTTTCTTATAAATCTAAAGGATAAATCTAATGGTAAACATGTTTTAATTGTATTGTTTATAATCAGACTCGATGAAAGCAGTCTGCGGAAACACTTTGATTGGCGTTCTCCCTTTGTATGACGTCATCAGAGGAGGAAAGCCCCGCCTACTAGTGACCATCTCTCCCTCATTAACATAAACAGTCATTAGAGTTTTGAATCTGCCATTATGCTGATGCACAGGCGTTTGTAGCTCCGCCCTCTTCTGAAAAGAGCACTATCTCATTTGCATTTAAAGTGACAGTCACCAAAATGTCTCAGTTTGACTGAAAAGGGTCAGTTTCAGAGAGCTAGAAAACTATCTGTGAGGTATATTCACTACACACTCTAGAGACATCAGAGACGATCTTGTAAGAAGTGGTATAATAGGTCACCAAGTCTTCAAGTGTTGTTTGTGGTGTTTGTTTTAAATCTGGGGTGTCGCAGTGGCGCAGTAGGTAGTGCTGTCGCCTCACAGCAAGAAGGTCACTGGGTCGAGCCTCGGCTGGGTTAGTTGGCGTTTCTGTGTGGAGTTTGCATGTTCTCCCTGCGTTCATGTGGGTTTCCTCCTCCGGGTGCTCCGGTTTCCCCCACAGTCCAGTGTGGTACAGGTGAATTGGGTAGGCTAAATTGTCCATAGTGTATATGTGTGAATGAATGTGTGTGGATGTTTCCCAGAGATGTTTCCCAGAGCTGGAAGGGCATCCACTGCGTAAAAAACGTGCTGGATAAGTTGGCGGTTCATTCCACTGTGGCGACCCCGGATTGATAAAAAAACTAAACCGAAAAGAAAATGATTGTTATAAATCTACACGGATTATTGAATGCATATGAAGTTTAATCATCTATGAATCTGTTCATTTCTGCAGACCTGGATACACATTGCGAGGAAACACCCAGGAGAGTACATTGACTATAAGTTCAGGACCTCAGCGATGGGTCTTTTCCATCACATCAACTGCTATGAAGATTCAGGGTTCATCGTGTTTGACCTGTGTGCCTGGAAAGGGTATTAAAAAACATTCCCTTCCCTCTTTGTTAAGATAAGTGCTTGCAAACAATTCATTTTTCTTTGGCTTAGTCCTTTATTCATCAGGGGTCGCCACAGCAGAATGAACTGCCAACTATTCCAGCATATATTTTGAAAAGCGGATGCCCTTCCGGCCTACAACCTAGTACTGGGAAACACCCATACACACTGATTCGCACACACTCATACACTACAGCCAATTTAGTTCATCAATTCCCCTATAGCGCAGCTGGGTCTCAAACCACGGACCTTCTTGCTGTGAGGCCACAATGCTACCCATTGAGGGACTAAGCTGAAGGAAAATGAATTTAACACAGGAACATTTACTATATCCTAAAATAGTATAGTACTTAAAAATACTCTAAAATACTATAGTAATTTTTCCCATATGATATGGATATTATTATTCATAAGGCACTATTTTTTCCTTTTCAGCTTTGAGTTTGTCTACAACTATCTGTGGCTGGCAAACCTCCGTGCCAACTGGGAAGAGGTTAAAAGAAATGCCATGATCGCCCCGCAGCCCGAAGTCAGGAGATACGTCATTCCTCTGGATCCCTTCAGGGTAAATAAATAAATAAATAAAAACATTTTAGACTAGTGATGGGAGAAATGAAGCTTTTCAAAGCTTCGAATCATTTGAACCAACTGATTTGCAAAATGATTCATTATTTTGAATCGTTCATTCTAGAGACACTTGCTGGTGTAAATACAAAACTCTTTATTAGTGTCATTGAACACACAACTGATATTGAAAGTGTAGTCTATAAATGCACTTATTTAATAATCTAATGTGATTACATTGCAAAAATAATCTTACCAAGAGTTTTTGTCTTGTTTCTAGTCCAAATATCAAAAAATTATTAAAGCTTAATATTAAAAAGCAAAATAAAATGCCAAAATTAAGTGAGTTTTTACTTGAAACAAGCTAAATAATCTGTCAAAATGGGTGAGCTAAATAATCTTATGTCAAAAGGAAAAACAAGATTAAGATTATAATCTTATATTTACCCTATCGGCAGATTATTTAGCATGTTTTAATGAAAAACTCACTTTATTTTAGCATTTTAATTTTTTAAAACAAGACACTATTTTTTCTTTTCTAAAAATGCATCTTGTTTTTAGAATTGTTAGATATTTGGACTAGAAAGAAGACTAAATATTATGTAAACATGAAGTGTCTGAATAATATGAGTTCCTTTATACATTTTCAAGGCTTATATATATATATATATATATATATATATATATATATATATATATATATATATATATATATATATATATATATATATATATATATATATATATATACTTACTATAAATTACTTACTATTAATAATTACTATTATTAACTATTATTCCTTTGCATTTGACATATGTCTCATTAAAACATCTACAAACTTATAAAACTGATCTGAGATCAGATAAAAATTAGAAAACTTGTTGAGCGATTCACCACTGGGGGGCGATCTGAATAAATTCATGTGATTCAAATGGATTTTTGGTATTACACAGATCGCCCCCTAGAGGAGAACCATTGTATTTTATAAACGTTTTGTATGGAGCCAGAGCAGTGTCAAAAATAATACATTTACAAAATATAATTAATTCATCCACAACAGAACTCACATCCTGCCAAAAAAAAATCCAGTTCGTAAACTCAAAACACATTAATGCACAATTCCAATTCACTTGAACGTTATTTCGTAAATGTATTTCTGAGACTGATCTGACTCCATAGTTTTGAAACACTAATGATGCAGCAAAGTCTCGTTTACTGAAATCACATGATCTTATATATTTGATACGTTCTTCGAAACCACTGATTTAAAATAAAAGATCTGTAAAGGTTTCATGAAGCCTTGTTTCGAAAGCAGTCGTCACTACTTTATACTGATAAGCTTTAAGATGAACTGGTGTTTCTTGGTGGCTGTTGTCTTCCAGGAGGAGCAGGGCAAAAACTTGATCTCTCTGCCCTACACCACAGCCACTGCAACAATGCGTGCGGACGGGACCATCTGGCTCGAACCCGAGGTGCTTTTCTCTGGCCCACGTCAAGGTGCGATGAGGTTTTAATCGTTATTTAAGTACGTTTTTGTATAAGATGAAACTCAACAAAGATTCTTTCCATTGGCATTGATGAACAACTTTAGACAAAACTGTACAAAAGCGTGGCAAAGATTTTTTAGATAATATTTTGCACATTATAGTTGCATAGAACTAGAAAGAGTTGTAACATTTTGCTGATAATAAGTCATCGGATTTCAACTTGGTTATTTATGAAGCAAGGTTATAGAAGGATAAACACATCAGCATAAGTTCATGTAATTATAGTGCATAAGTATGCAATTTGGGATGCAGGATAAGATATAAATGGTTCTTTTAAGGAAGCAAAATGGTTCTTTTATGGCATTTAAGAGTGAATTTCGTGATTTTCTGACTGCTTATTAACATTTATCTTCTGTTTTACATCTTAAAGCTTTCGAGTTTCCTCAGATCAACTACAAAATGGTCAATGCGAAGAATTACACATATGCCTATGGACTGGGACTCAACCATTTCGTCCCTGACAGGGTAAAAAACCCACATCATCTATTCAGTATGGTATATTAAGTGTTTAAGTATGTGTTTTCAGGCTGTATTTGGTGCTTTATAGATTTGCAAGCTGAATGTGAGGACTAAGGAGACCTGGGTATGGCAGGAGCCTGACTCGTACCCTTCGGAGCCGCTGTTTGTACAGACTCCTGACGGAGTGGATGAGGACGATGGTCAGTTCATTATAATATACTGTAACCCTGTTTGGATCCCCAGAGCACAAAACCAGTGTTATGTTGTGTTGAGCGAGTCTCGAGTAAATAACTCACTGATTCAAATGATCCATTCAGAGTGAGTCTTCAGTAAACAACTTACTGATTCAAATGATTCATTCAGAGTGAGTCTCCTGTAAACAATTCACTGATTCAAATGATCCATTCTGAGTGAGTCTTCAGTAAACAACTCACTGGTTCAAATGATCCATTCAGAGTGAGTCTCCTGTAAACAATTCACTGATTCAAATGATCCATTCAGAGTGAGTCTCCTGTAAACAATTCACTGATTCAAATGATCCATACAGAGTGAGTCTCCTGTAAACAAGTCTCTGATTCAAATGATTCATTCAGAGTGAGTCTCCCGTAAACAACTTACTGATTCAAATGATCCTTTCAGAGTGAGTCTTCAGTAAACAAGTCTCTGATTCAAATGATTCATTCAGAGTGAGTCTCCCGTAAACAACTGACTGATTCAAAAGATCTGTTCAAAGTGAGTCTTGAGTAAACAACTTAATGATTTGAATGATTTGTTCAAGGTAAGTCTCCAATAAACAACTCACTGATTCAAACAATTAATTCAGAGTGAATCTCCAGTAACTGATTCATTGATTCACATGATCCATCCAGTGTGAGTCTCGAGTAAACAACTCTCTAATTCAAATGATCTTTTCAGGGCATTTCTCCAGTAAACAACTCACTGATTCAATTGATCAATTTAGAGTGAGTCTCCAGTAAACAACTCACTGATTCAATTGATCAATTTAGAGTGAGTCTCCAGTAAACAACTCACTGATTCAATTGATCAATTTAGAGTGAGTCTCCAGTAAACAACTCACTGATTCAATTGATCAATTTAGAGTAAGTCTCCAGTAAACAATTCACTGATTCAAATGATCCATTCAGTGTGAGTCTCCCATAAATAGTTCACTGATTCAAATGATCCATTCAAAGTGAGACTCCCGTAAACAACTCACTGATTCAAATGAACCATTCAGAGTGAGTCTTCAGTAAACAACTCACTGATTCAGATTATCCATTCAGAGTGAGTCTCTCGTAAATAATTCACTGATTCAAATGATCCATTCAGAGTGAGTCTCCTGCAAACAACTCACTGATTCGAATGATACATTCAGAGTGAGTCCTTAGTAAACAACTCACTGATTCAAATTATACAATCAGAGTGAGACTCCCGTAAACAACTCACTGATTCAAATAATCCGTTCAGAGTGAGTCACTAGTAAACAACTCACTGATTCAAATGATCCATTCAGAACGAGTCTCGAGTAAATAACTCACTGATTCAAATATTCCACTCACAGTGAGTGTCTAGTAAACAACTCACTGATTCAAATGATCCATTCAGAGAGAGTCGCTAGTAAACAACTCACTGGTTCAAACAATCCATTCAGAACGAATCTCGAGTAAATAACCTACTGATTCAAATGATTCATTCAGAGTGAGTTTCCAGTAAACAACTCACTGAGTCAAATGATCCATTCAGAGTGAGTCTCCTGTAACCAACTCACTGTTTCACATTATTTGTTCAAAGTGATTCTCCAGTAAACAACTGACTTGTTCAAATGAATCTCCAGTAAACGATTCACTAATTTTACAAACAGATCTGAATGGGATTCCGTGTGTGAAACGAATGTTCAATATCCATTAGTAATTATCCACCACTGTGCACAAGGTCACATATGACCAAATCTGAATTATTGTAGAGCATTTATTAGTGTTTTATAATGTGCTTAACAGGTATCCTCATGACAATCGTGGTGTCTCCTGGAGCCCAGAGACCAACATACTGCCTGATCCTGAATGCTAAGGATCTGTCGGAGATCGCCAGAGCAGAAGTGGAAATCCTGACTCCGGTCACTTTCCATGGGATGTACAAACCATAAACCCACTGAAAACACTGCCACTGATCCTGACTGACTGTAAACACTGTAAACAATAAAGCTATTATACTGTACATTTCTGATCTGATTTAATTACATTGTGCACATGATCCCCACATGACACAATACTACAGCGTTTTTGATCTATACTATAGTAAAGTGTATTATATTGATTATATAACTTTGTTAAAGGGCACCTATTTTAACAAGATGTAAGATAAGCCTGTCTCCAGAATGTGTCTGAAAAGTTTCAGCTCAAAATACCTGTCAGATGATTTATTATAGCCTCCAGAATCTGCCCATTCTGGTGTCTGAATACAGTCTAGCTGTTTTTTTTGTAGCCTGTGGCTTTAAATGCAAATGAGCTGTTTCTCCCCGCCCACTGTTCCCATGTGCGTGTCTGCTTCTCCTACATCAGATAAAGCTGAAGCCAGGGGCGTAGCAGACATTTTAAAAGTGGGGGGGGACGGCTGTATGAGATCATATGTTCATATAATTATTATTCACCTGTTTCTAAATGGTCTGTCTCTAAAAGTGAGGGGGACGAATCCCCCCGTTCCCCCCGGTTGCTACGCCCCTGGCTGAAGCTGACATACAGCTCATTAGTATCAGTTAAGAATATCGGTTTTACTGTCAGAACAGATATTTTAATCACAGTTTCTTTGCAGAAGATGTTCTGTGGACATGTGTATATGTAACAGAGGCCAGCTAGTAAGTGCTGTGCAGGTAAACCTCACTCATCTGACCTCTAAAGGTGCTCTAGCGAGACACTAGAGGCCATGGTCTTTAGCCTCCTTGTTAGAGCAACCGTCTCCCATGCGGAAGGTCGCCGGTCCGATACCAGATACCGGCGGGGTTACATATACATGTTATTATGGAGACATGGTGGCTGTCAATCAATTAGGTAAGTGGGGAAAACACCTCCGCCAGGTTGTGGTGTGCCTCAAAATCACTGGGATTTGGGTCCTATTTTAACTTCAGGATTTTTAAAAAAACAGACTTGTTGTCTTTATATCACTCTAGTATGACGGTGTATACACTATACCTACACACAGTTCTGTCCAAGCAACTTACAAAAGATGATTGTCACCATAGGCGCCCTAATGAATGCTCCAGCATACTGTACACTCAAATAAATGAGGTTTGCTTTTTGTACGAATAAGTATTTAAAATGAGCTGAATCAACACAATTCTCAGGGTTTTTTGGGGACAACTTGATTGTTTTATGTTCAATTCTCTTCAATTTGTATTAAACTAATAAGTTAACTTAATTTCTTCATGTTGTTTCAACACAAATGTGTGGAACTACAAATTGTGAGGGACCTGGCCTTTTACATGTACAGTACCTGTATATAGTGAACTCTCAAACTGATAAATACTGCAATACTTCAGTTTACAATTTACAAAATTATCTTTTATTCAATAGTATCTTCTTATTTATTTTTTAGGAAAGGCCCAATTAAAGTACATACCATTTCATAACATGAACAGTTATTTAATACACCAGTGATAAGCCATGTTTACCTGTTTTCATTTGTGAAATTACAAAATATTCTATTACAATTTTTAAAAAGTGTGAAGCAATAAAGACCTTTAATCTATTTGGAAAATATATAAATAATTGGTGAATGAAAAAATCAATTACTAGTCGATGCCCGCCATTAGTTTAATCCGTGTTGTATATTTAAATGTACCACAGACACACATTGTTTCATATCGCCTCCTTGTGGACACATTAAGCAGTAAAGAGAAGAAAAAAACCTTCAAAGCTTATGTTAGCTCTATGCACATGCATTTCCTAACAGGTAAAAGTATACATTTGTGTTAAATCTTACAGAAATAAATAAGCCAGCTAGGCACACATAAATTACAAATAATGATAATATTAATAATAAAAACATGTAGCTTTTGTGTCATGAACATTTTGAAGTGTCAGTGTGCTTATTTTATTTAGCCTATATCATAAGGGCTGCTGTTGTCTGCTAGTTATGATATATTTGGCACGGAAGGCTAAAACGTTAACCTAACTGATAATATGATGTTAATATTATTGTACATTGGCGTCATGTGATTTTTATTAACATTAGTTAATGACAATACATAATACATGTATTTTGTACTGATATTATGTGACGAATACAAATTAATACATACAGCTAAGTTTTCACACTGACGGTTATGGTAACTTCTGTTTCGAGGCGAGTACCGGAAGTTTAACATAGAAAAGCGGAAGTTTTTTTGATTGCAGTATAGCGCGAAACTGGATCGTTATACATGTTGATGATTCGTGGAGCTAATAAACTGCAGAAGAATATCTTAATACACATCAAGTGAGTAAGTATCAGGCTCCTACAATTATATAACAAATATGGTTGAATGAGGTCGGATTTGCTTAATATAACAGTTGAAGTCAGAATAAGCCCATATATTTTTAATTTATTTTTCTACACATGATAGTTTTAATAACTCACTTTTAATAACTGATTTATTTTCTCTTTGTCATGATGACAGCCCTGCTGAAAAATCCAGCTTAAACCAGCCTAGGCTGGTTGGCTGGTTTTAGCTGGTTGACCAGCCTGGTTTTAGAGGGGTTTTGGCCATTTCCAGGCTGGTTTCCAGCCATTTCCAGCCTGGTCTTAGCTGGTCAGGCTGGAAAATGACCAGCTAAATCAAGCTAAAACCAGCTTGACCAGCCTGTTTTAAGCTGGACATAGTTGGTTTTGGCTGGGCTCCCAGCCTGGCTAGGTGGTCAAGCTGGTTTTAGCTGGTTTTTCATAGACCCTTATAATTCTGTTGACGATTTTCTGAATGAACAAAGACTCCCAAGTCCAGCAGAGGTTTAAAATGTTACATATTTATTATGCTACATATCAGCAATTAGTATTTGGCTATAATTGGCATTTGAACATAAATAAATAAATAAATAATGAAACACTACATAACCATAACTAAACTGCTATTAGAGGTTTAGTTACAAAATGTGAGTGGCATGAAGACACTTTGACATTTAGAAACGTTTACACACTTAGACATTTATTTTAACTTTATTTTCCCTTTTGGCTGCCTGTGGAGGTAACGATGAAAGTATCAGATGTAAATGCAACTGTGATTCATTCACTTAGATTGATTAATATGGAGCCAGATTAGTCTCAGAAATAACACATAAAAAAAAAAAATTCATGCATGCGCATCACAGTTCACATTTACAAACCAGTTTGTGAATTCAAAACACAATGCATAATTACGACACACAATTCAGGAATTCACACTGTTTAAATATTTTCGCCAAACTAATTTGATTTGTGTATTTTTAATTCAATTCGTGTTTTGAATTTACGAATTGGATTTGTGTATTTTTGAGTCATATTTTGAATTTATGAATTGGATTTGTGTATTTTTGAGTCATATTTTGAATTTATGAATTGGATTTGTGTATTTTTGAGTGATATTTTGAATTTAAGAATTGGATTTGTGTATTTTTGAGTCATATTTTGAATTTAAGAATTGGATTTGTGTATTTTTGAGTGATATTTTGAATTTATGAATTGGATTTGTGTATTTTTGAGTCATATTTTGAATTTAAGAATTGGATTTGTGTATTTTTGAGTGATATTTTGAATTTATGAATTGGATTTGTGTATTTTTGAGTCATATTTTGAATTTATGAATTGGATTTGTGTATTTTTGAGTCATATTTTGAATTTATGAATTGGATTTGTGTATTTTTGAATCATGTTTTGAATTTATGAATTGGATTTGTGTATTTTTGAGTGATATTTTGAATTTATAAATTGGATTTGTGTATTTTTGAGTGATATTTTGAATTTATGAATTGGATTTGTGTATTTTTGAGTGATATTTTGAATTTATAAATTGGATTTGTGTATTTTTGAGTGATATTTTGAATTTATAAATTGGATTTGTGTATTTTTGAGTCATATTTTGAATTTATGAATTGGATTTGTGTATTTTTGAATCGCATTTTGAATTTATGAATTGGATTTGTGTATTTTTGAGTCATATTTTGAATTTAAGAATTGGATTTGTGTATTTTTGAGTGATATTTTGAATTTAAGAATTGGATTTGTGTATTTTTGAGTGATATTTTGAATTTATGAATTGGATTTGTGTATTTTTGAGTCATATTTTGAATTTATGAATTGGATTTGTGTATTTTTGAGTCATATTTTGAATTTACGAGTTGGATTTGTGTGTTCACGAATTGTACTTTTTAAATGTGAAATGTGTTGTGGATGTATGAATTATATTTTGTAAATGCATTATTTCTGAGACTGATCTGGCTCCATAGGATTAAAGCCTATAGGAAGTGAACACTAGCAGTTTTGTTGCTGCTTTTCAAAATCCCAGGGGTAAAAGCTTGAGGCATTGGGCTCAGAGCCAAATAACATCTCCGCAACACTTTGTTGAACAGAATCGGATGAACTCGAAGACACCATTTTACTGAGCTCAGAACAGAAATAGTCAATTTCAACAAGATCAGCCTTTTTCGTCACTTTTTCGCCGTCTTCTACATGTTGATTTACGTCAGGCATAAATGAGCCAACATCAGTAGTATCAAAATCAAAAATGGTGTTTTTCATTGGGTCAAACATGTCAGCGTTGGAAAGACTCATTTCAGAGTTTCTCCACGCAGAGTCCATTAATTCAGAAGAATTACTAGCGTTTGCCATCATCGATCCAGGTTTGAATTCTCCATCTGATCCATCTTGTGTGAGTCCTTCACTACTATAAGCATAGCTTTCTTCATTAGATGGACAAGAACCGAAAGGAAAACAATCGTCAGGTTCAGATCCACTGAGATGATCGCTGAGGATATCACAGGACACGTTATTAATAAATGACATCTGCTTCTCCTCCACATTATTTACATCTGTGTAAACTAACGGACTGAATAGTTGACACTTGGTTGTCATATAACTAGGTTCACAGTTTTCCGTTTCCGAGTCAAATATTCCAGTATCGACTGATTCAGGACTGAACGGATCAGCGACGTGTATTTCAGAGTCGCTTTGTTTACTGGTGGCCAAACCTGGATCTTGAAGATCGATGCTACATTTCATTTTGTCAGTAGGTTCTTGACTAAAATAAGTAGGAGTGCCAACTTCATGATAACCAGAATCTAGCCTTGGTGCTTCATGAGAGAAAGAGTTGGCAGTGTTAATTTCGTCTAAATCAGACGCACATTCAACTGGCTCTGCAGGTATTGGACTGAAGGGGTCAAAATATTGCAGTTCATATTTACTCATGGCTGAGTTTTCAGAAGGTTTTTGTGAGCTGCTGAATTCAGTTAAGAGTTGCTCATCCGCACAAACCTGATCAGTGGTTGATGTGTCTGTATTGCTGAACATACAAAGGAGGTCTTGATCTGTAGATTTTGGTGTATCCTCAATTGTTGGTTCAGGAATATCTTCAGGTGCATTCGGATATTCCTCGTCATCCCATTCTGAATTATGCACACTTTGGCAGGCATCTGAATCATCAAATGTAAAACGTGGAATAGGTAGCTCTGACCTTTCAGAATCAGACTCTAATATTTCATTACCTATAGGGTCGATAATAGCGTCATAATCTGGATCCCTGTTATCAAAACCGTTTTGACCACCATTAGTATTCTGGTTGTGTTCTTCTGTGTCTTCAGACTTTGGACTGCAACAGTCTAATTCATCTACACCATTGAATTCTGGGCTCAAAGTAGTGTCCTTCCAAGGCAACTGATCATTGGACTCGTCTTTTTTTATGTCATTTGTCTCTGGACAAACTGGACCATGACTATGCAATTCAGGGCTACCAGGATCTAATCTCACAGTAAAAAAGAACATATCTCCATACTTGTAGTCGTACACATCTAATGCGTTCGGCTGAGACTCTGAGGTATTACTGTTTATATCTTGCAAGTGTTCACTTTGAAGACCTGGAGTGGTATTTTCAAGATCTGGGGAGACACTCTCTGTTTTTTTGTCTTCAAGTTCAGAATGGCAACTAACTTTATCAGTTAAAGCATGTTGTTCAGAAGCGATATGATGTTCAAAAATCTTTTGAATGTCACTAATGCCTGAAACTGGCTCGGGATCGCATGGACTTAGAGGAAACCCAGTGTAGGAGCCTGCGATAATGCTCTGTAGACCACATAGTGAGTTTGGTCCTTTAATAAAACTGGGTCCGGCTTTAGTTTCAACTCTGTCGACTTCAGCAAACGTAATCGGATCAACCTCGAAGGAATCAGAGATTGTAGAGCTAGATCCTGATTCATGGACAAACTCTTCGCTGATCTCAGGGCTGACATCTTCTGGTTCCACATATTCGTGAATTTGTTTTCTTGTGGCATTTCTTTCAACCTCAACATCGGCATCAGGGCAAGATTTGAGAGTAGACTCAGAACACTCAGTGTTTTTTGATGTCTGTTTGAAATCATCACCTAGTGGCATGTTGATGGGAGCATTAAAGGTACCATAGTCCTTTCCGGCAGATTGAAAAGGGTAGTGTAAAGTGTCTGGAAAACTGTTGTCTTCGGTGGTGAAGGCATCAGGGCATTGCTCTTCATCTGATGTTGCGACCAAGAGAGAATCAGAGGCAAAAGGATCTGTGCCTTTAAATGGATCCCTTGGCAATTGCTCTGAGAAAGAAACAGCTTTTGGTTAATAATTGTCTTTCATTGGATTAACTCACTAAACATAGCAGTGTGTACATCTACATCAGGGATGTCTAAACTTAGTCCTGGAGGGCCGGTGTCCTGCATAGTTCCGTTCCAACCCCTGTCAGACACACCTGGGCTAGCTAATCAAGCTTTTACTAGGCTTTCTAGAATTGTCCTGACAGGTGTATTGAGCCAAGTTGGAGCTAAACTATGCAGGACACTGAACCTCCAGGACTGAGTTTGGACACCTACATCAGGAGTGCCCAATCCTATTCCTGTAGGTCTAACTTCCTGCAGAGTTCAGCTGCAAACTTGATCAAACACTCCTGTCTTTAATTATCAAGTGCTCCTACAGACCCAACTTAAGCTGCGGTCACACTGGACTTTTCTCCCCATAGACTTCTATTCATATGCACGTGAATACATCAGACTGGAAATGCAAGGTTGTGCGTCAAGTTTCGCAGATCACTGCGTTAGAAAGTTCAAGCTTGGTGAACTCTGACCTGCGAAATTGCATCATTTGACTGCATGAGACCAATCAAGGATCAAAACATGACCTCTCTATACAGGAATTTAAAATATGGAGCAAACGCTCATTTTTTTAATGTCTAATCATCTTGTTTGATCCCGCCCCTTTTCACAGCGCCGTACGACAGAATTTCGCAAGCTCAAACTCTAGTGTGACCGCAGCTTAAGTTGATTTAGTTGTGTTTGATCAGGGTTGGAGCTGAATTCTGCAGGAAGGTAGATCTTCAGGAACAGGATTGGTCACCAGTGATCTACATAAATTTACATCTTTATATACTAGGGCTGGGATGATAAATTTACGTCTTGTGAATGACGTATTGTCATTGTCTGCTGAGCCCTTACTACAATGGCACTAACACTAATTCATGCCACTTTGTTTTTTCCATAAACACAGCTTCTTCATCAAAGTAGGGCATTTGCAAGTGTCAACCAAAATGAGCTCAAAGATTTGGGAATACTCTAATCGGATTTCATTGTGAATCGAGTCATTCAGAATTTACACATCGTTCTTAAGTTGAATCGGAAACCTTAATCGAATCAATTCGCTGTCTACCCAAAGATTCTTAGGCTGTGAATTGTGGATTGATTCTTTGATTCTGTAATCGATTCAGAGCTTAGTTTTTAATAGGACTACTTAGTTTTTACACACACGTCGCTCTAGGCTTGATTTTAACCACTTAAATGCTCAGAAAGAAGAGCACTTGTACATTTGGCATTTACGGTAATTGGTCAGATGTACTTGTAGCTATAGTCGTATCACCCTGCAGCCCAAGACCGGTTACTCACTGAAGCCAAGAAGGGCTGAGCCTGGTCAGTACCTGGATGGGAGACCACATGCGAAAACTAGGTTGCTGTTGGAAGTGGTGTTAGTGAGGCCAGCAGGGGGCACTTAATCTCCGGTCTGCGTGAGTCCTAATGCCACAGTACAGGGGACACTATACTGTCAGTGAGCGCCGTCTTTCGGATGAGACGTTAATCCGAGGTCCTGACTCTCTGTGGTCATTAAAAAATCCCATGGCACTTCTCGTAAAGAGTAGGAGTGTAAATTCCAAGTGCCAAATTCCCTCCATCTTCCCTTATACATCATGGCCTCCCAATCATCCCTATCCATCGAATTGGCTCTATCACTGCCTATCCACTCCATCTATAGCTGGTGTATGGTGAGCACACTTGCGCTGTTGTCCTGTGGTTGCCGTCGCATCATCCAAGTGGATGCTGCACACTGGTAGTGGAGTGGTGAGACCCTCACCCCCCCACCTAATGATTGTGAAGTGCTTTGGCTGTATGGCCATACACAATAAATGCACTATATGAATACACATTGCTTACTTACTTACTTTTACTTGCTTGGCTTGTATACCACAAGATTAACGTAAGCAGCTCACTATGAACACTCTCGTATTCGCTTAAAACTGTCCTAACTGTATTAATGATTTTAGTTTCAAGTGGTATCTGTAAGGACGGCTGTTTGTAAAACAATAAGTACTATCTGTTGGTAAATACAAAGCTCAGAATTATTTCAGAGAGAATCGCAATGCATTTGGAATTTTACTGAAACGATAATCGATTCGCAATGGGAATACATTGAAATTTTAAATTTCCCTTACACGTATTTGTAGTTTTAGTGCAATTTGGAAAAAGCCCTTCAAAAGTGTCAAGAATGGATTCACATCATCATCATAGACAAAACAGAGGTCAAAACCCTTGTATACCAAATATACCCAATATACCAACCGGTCACGTCAACCTTTGGAAAATGGTCATCTCCGAATACATCACCTGAAAAAATAAAAAGTTGTATAAACAATAAAAATGTAACTGGAAAATCCAAACAAACACGACTCAACAATCACTCACCATCAGTGAAGGGGTTTGGATGGAAGAAATCAAACTGTCTGTTTGTTGCTTGACTGGGTTGGATAATCTCAAAGTCTTCCTTCTCCATATCAGAAGAGTCCGACTGTTTGTAAAGAGAAAGCATACATGTCATGTTCAGTTGTGTTATTGATTTAATATTTTAACATTTCTGAGCGTAGCACTTGTGATTTATGCTAATTGTGATCGCAGACCAAGCTTTGATATAATGGCTTTACTTGCTGCTGCTCAACATATGGAGTTGATCATGTCATTTTAACAGTATGCATGTTGGCAATGTGTCTCTACCATAAGCTCTCACTTTTTAAATGTGTACTGCAGTTTAAGTAGTTAATTAAGTGATGCTCTAGTAAATTAATAAAAACAACTGAAGGGGAACAAGTGCTTAGAAAATTGGTTGGTTAAATGGCATTGTTACATGGCTGTCTGTTGGTTGGTCAGTCGCAACATTTCAAGGCACAGTACATTAATCCCAGATAACAACCACTAAATAACACAGGATCATCCAGGAACTGAAAATAAACTTGACTATCAATCAATACGTTCACATATACATACATACACACATATATATATATATATATATATATATATATATATATATATATATATATATATATATATATACTTAAATTGACATT
The DNA here is from genome assembly GCF_903798145.1 of Danio aesculapii. Taxonomy (NCBI): domain Eukaryota; kingdom Metazoa; phylum Chordata; class Actinopteri; order Cypriniformes; family Danionidae; genus Danio; species Danio aesculapii. The sequence continues at coordinate 1,523,463 of NC_079436.1, read as the reverse complement.
CATTTGAATCTTCATGTCTGTCACGCCAGTTTTGGATTGTTTGACACCATCTAGTGTCTGAATAATGCGCAGGTTAGTGTATACTCCATCAGCTGTTTCTGTCAGCTTTGTGTTTTTGACTGTTTGGCGCCATCTAGTGTCTGAATAATGCGCAGGTTAGTGTATACTCCATCAGCTGTTTCTGTCAGCTTTGTGTTTTTGACTGTTTGGCGCCATCTAGTGTCTGAATAATGCGCAGGTTAGTGTATACTCCATCAGCTGTTTCTGTCAGCTTTGTGTTTTTGACTGTTTGGCGCCATCTAGTGTCTGAATAATGCGCAGGTTAGTGTATACTCCATCAGCTGTTTCTGTCAGCTTTGTGTTTTTGACTGTTTAGCGCCATCTAGTGTCTGAATAATGTGCAGGTTAGTGTATACTCCATCAGCTGTTTTCTTTTCTGTCAGCTGTGACATTAATTAAAGAGTTAATAAACGATTATGGCTCAGAAAAATGTTTCAAGTAAAATTTTCATGTATTTTGGTAAGCAGCAGTGTAATAAGCTAGATAAAGTACATTCAAGATGGTTGTTTTCACAGAATAAAGGTCTTCAGTCTTATACAACAGTGCTGCACTTCACATCAGGCTGCTGATAAACCTGTCTGGCTTTATTCTGCGATAACAACCTTCTTAAACATTTCTGAACACATATAATGCAAAATGTCATCAGATACATAATCATTTGCACTGTAACGCAGCACACTGTGTGTGTCCCACCTGTGGAGTTGTCGATCTGAACATAACATCCTCTTCTTTAACTTCGGTCAATGTGATCTCAGTGAAAGATGACGATCCACTGCTCTTCTGTGATCAATAACAGATCATGAGTTAGCAAATTTAACAATAACTGTTAGCATAAAGTACAAGTGCTGAATGTTTGTGCATACTTGGCCAAAAATTGTGGCCAACTGCTCAGGTATCCTCAGTTAATAAACTCACTGGCAACTTTATAAGACACATCTGCTCAACTGTTCGTTATCACATGGCAGCAACTCAATGCATTTAGGCATGTAGACATGGTCAAGACGATCTGCTGCAGTTCAAAGTGAGCATCAGAATGGGGAAGAAAGGGGATTTAAGTGACTTTGAACGTGGCATGGTTCTTGATGCCAATCGGCTGGCCTGAGTATTTCAGAAACTGCTGATCTACTGGGATTTTCATGCACAACCATCTCTAGGGTTTACAGAGAATGGTCCGACAAAGAGGAAATATCCAGTGAGCGGCAGTTCTGTGGGCGCAAATGCCTTGTTGATGCCAGAGGTCAGAGGAGAATGGCCAGACTGGTTCCAGCTGAAAGAAGGGCAACAGTAAGTCAAATAAGCACTCGTTACAACTGAGGTCTGCAGAAGAGCATCTCTGAACACACAACACGTCCAACCTTGAGGCGGATGGGCTACAGCAGCAGAAGACCACACCGGGTGCCACTTCTGTCAGCTAAGAACAGGAAACTGAGGCTACAATTGGCTGGTCTGATGAGTCTCCATTTCTGCTGCCACATTCGGATGCTCGGCTCAGAATTTGGCATCAACAACATGAAAGCATGGATCCATCCTGCCTTGTATCAGTGGTTCAGGCTGGTGGTGGTGGTGTAATGGTGTCAAGGATATTTTCTTGGCTCATTTTGGGCCCACTTCTGATGGCTACTTCCAGCAGGATAGCGCACCATGTCATAAAGCACCAATCATCTCAGACTGGTTTCTTGAACATGACAATAAGTTCACTGTACTCAAATGGCCTCCACAGACACCAGAGCTCAATCCAATAGAGCACCTTTGGAATGTGGTGGAACGGGAGATTGGCATCATGGATGTGCAGCTGACAAATCTGCACCAACTGTGTGATGCTATCATGTCAATATGGAGCAAAATCTCTGAGGAATATTTCCAGTAGCTTGTTGAATCTATGCCATGAAGGATTAAAGCAGTTCTAAAGGCAAAAGGGGGTCCAACCCGGTACCAACCCAGTTATTTCTTTTGTTTCATCAACTTGAATTTGTGAAAACAATTAAGTTAATTTAATCAATTTGTGTTAGGACAACATGAAGAAATTGTGTGGCACCCAGCATTTTTTACAGTACTGTGGATTTATGTGGAATGATTGTAAAAAGTGATAAGTTACTTAATAGTGTATATGCCGAGCTAGTGTGTTTCCCATATTGATAAACTTCCGGTGACCTGCTATTGTGAGTTTTTTCCATTTTATACGGTTCCTTTTACAGCATCGATGTTGTAATTAAAATACAATCTGTTAAACAGACTTTGGCATTCATTTATTTGCTCAAGCATAATACGAGACTAAAAGCCGTTTACTCGCACGCGCCCATCAGAATCGGCAGGCTAGTGCAGAAGCTCCATTGAATATACTGGGGTAAAATAAATGTTCATATTATAAAGACACGGCGGGGAAAAATGTAATGTAATGCAGTGCTTCTTATACAATCTGAGACCCACTTTATATCAGATATCATTCAGCCAGTGGAGATCGCTGATTTTTAAAGAAAACAGACCTTAAACTCGCTGATTTTGCATTGGCATACAGTTCACCGGAAACGATTAACCCAGGTTACTGGCAAATTAAAAGTCCTATTAGCATGCTTCGGCATATACCCTATTGCCTTAAAAGCAACACGTTGACTTCTAAAAAATAAATAAGCCTTAAATAAAGTAAACCCATTGTAACTTGGAAATGTTAAGTTGACTTAACATGTTTATTATTGTGCAAATTTTACTTTTTAATATAAAGTAAATGAATCACTTTTTACAGCACAGTAACTTAAAACTTAATAACTTTTGAACTTTTATTTAAGGTTGTGTAAGCCCATTTAGATCCATTTGTTTGCTTAACAAAGTAAGTCTCTCATATAATATAGATCTACTAAAAGCCTGAAAATATGACTTTACAAACTGTATTGTACCCAAACCCTATAAACATGTGCACGTTAGTCAGTAATATAACTGAGTTTCATATCAAAGCTAAGTATGTATTTACATGCATAAATAGACTGAATGATGGGCTGAAATCTGTGCGTGTATATTCTATATAAGGGCCTAAAATATAAGATATTAATATGAATGCTATTTGGCATACCAAGTTCTCCAGTGAACGCTGCATTTTATCAAGCTCCTCTACAGCGCTCTCCTGCTCAACATGATCCATTTCCTCTCCCTCCTGTTCAGACAGGATGTTCTCGCTGTCACACTTGCTTTCTACATCATCCATTTTTCCATCCAAATCCTGATCCAAAACCACACAATGATCTTCTGTGATCTCAGACGCTGTGCATTCTCCTGTTATGAGGCCAGCAACCAGCTCACTCAGCTTATTTTTAACCTGGTGGACAAATAAAAATAATAGTGATCAATCAAACATGAGGTTGGGCTGCACTGTAAGAAAGAATATTTTCAGTTGATCCAAAGGAACTTTTCTAGTCAGCTCAACTCATATCAATCAATCTGACTGAAAATATTAAGTTAAACTTCGCACAACTTACAAAATGTACAACCCCAAATCAGAAAAGATTGAAACAATATGGAAAACGCTAATAACAAAGAAAGTAGTGGTTACTAAATTGACTTCTGTTTCATTGCAGACAATATGAACACAAAATATTTCATGTTTTGTCTGCTTAACTTCTGTAAAGAGACTTGAAATAATGTGTTTCTTTATGATTTAGAATTTCTTTGCTGTATTTTGTATATGGTTTGCTTTGTTGAATTAATTAAGTTGTTTGGGGACTTTAATTATGACATCAAAATTTCGGAGCCTAGCGGATATATATTGCGTGTAGTAATGAATGAAAACAAAGCATGGAACGCTAGGTGAGAGATGGTAAAAGGGGCACAGGTATACGGTTGCTTCACGGATTCTTCCTTTATGAGTTTTAGCTGCTGGTTTGAGGGAAAATTTGGTTAGTATTAGGGTTATTAGGGTAATTTGGTTTATTTGTTTAAGATTAATGTTTGATTGTTGATGTTGGCTTAGTGTTTTAACTTTCGAGATTCATTTGTGTTTGTTTATTTTCTCTCTAGTTCTTACGGTGATTCATGATGAAATAACGTGTACTAGTTCTATGGAGTGTGACCAATAAATGAATCGTGAACCGTCAGTGAAAGACTTGGTCATCTATTAATCAGGACGCTACAACTTCATTTCATTTATAAATGTACATCCTTTCCTGTCATTCAGACCTGCAACACACTCCAAAAGATTAGTTTAGGTTTGAGGCTAGTAATCAGGTAAACTGCTGAAATAATGATGTGATTTGACGTTGACGGGTGATGTCAACAGGTGACTGTAATTATGATCTGGTACAAAAGCAGCATCCAAGAAGAGTCTAGTCCTCTAGGAGCAAAGATGGGCCAAGGATCACCAAGAAATACATGAGAAAATGATTAAAATGTTTCAAAACAGTGTTCCTCAAAGATAGAGAGTAAGACATTTGGATATTTCACCTTCAACAGTGCAGAACATCTTTAAAAGATTGAAGGAATCTGGAAGAATTTCAGTGCGTAAAGGATAAGGGCGCAAACCTAAGTTGAACAACCGTGATCTCCGATCCCTCAGGGGGCGCTGCATCAAGAATCCTCATTCATCTATAAGCCAGATCAGCACATGGGCTCAGGAATACTGCGGCAAACCTTTGTCAAGTGCCACAATACAGAGTTACATCCACAAATGGCAGTGGAAACTGTACTGTGCCAAAAGGAAGCCCTATGTTAACAGTGTCCAGAAGTGCTGTTGACTTATCTGGGCTCGGAGGCATCTGGGATGGACATCACACAGTAGGAATGTGAACTGTGCTCAGATGAATCAGTATCTCAGGTATTTTTTGGGAGAAATGGACTCCAGACTAAAGAAGAAAAGGATCATCCAGACCAGCAACAAGTCCAAAAGCCAGGGTATGTCATGGTATGGGGTTGTTTCAGTGCCCTTGACAAAGGTAACCTGCACTTCTGTGATGCTCCATTAATGCTGAAAAGTACACAGAGATTTTGGAGCACAATGCGCTGCCTTCTTTTCCAGGGACACCCATGCATATTTCAACAAGACAATGCAGAACAACATTCTGCACACATTACAGAGTCCTGCTGCTGAATAAGAGGATACAGGCACTTGGATGGCCCGCCTGCAGTCCTGACCTGTCTCCAATAGAGAATGTGTGGCACATTTTGAAATGTGTAAAATGCGACAATGAAAACCCTGTACTGTTGTCCACAATAAGAGTTGTTTGCAGGAAGAATGGGACAAAGTGACACCTGAAACACTTCATCACTTGGTGTCTTCAGTCCCTAAACGTCTCTTAAGTGTTGTGAAAAGGAACGGCAACATTACAGAGTGGTAAATGCTTTACTGATACAACTTTATTTGAAATGTGTTGCAAGAACCAAAATTTGTAATGCGTATTTCTTAAAAAAAAAAACAACAACCATCGTAATCCTGAAGGACACATTAAATAATGTTTGTTGTGTTGTCTGCAATGAAATACAAGTCAAAGTCAATTTGGAAATCACTGCTTTCTTTTTTATTTCCGTTTTTCATAGTCACAACTTTTTCTGATTTGGGGTTGTAATTAAATTGCTTGAGTAATTACGTTACTGTCTGATAAAGTAATGTACATTCTATTTCAAGCATGTAATTAATTACTTTTTCGAAGTAACTTCGCCTAAACTGAGTGTAATAGTCAACTAAAACGTCTCTCTGGTGTGATGGGGACAGTTAAAGGGTTAAAAATCATCAGAATGAACTGGTGTGAAAACATGCAAGAAGCAGTAGCAGAATATGTTGACCTGTACGATCTCCTGAAAGACGTCCTGCAGTGGAGCGATGCGCACGTGCAGGCTTTCTGCGTGTGTTTTAGCGTAAGCTACATCCCTCTGGAGCTGCAGGAGGTCTTCAGCGGCTGCAGACAGATCAGTGTCGTACTGCTGTAGAGTCTGCTCCAGCTCCTGCTGCTGCTCCTGTAGACACTGCAGCTGCACACGCACACACAAACACACACACACACACACCGTCAAATGCACAGACAGATAGCGGCGCCTGAAATATTACTGTAAATGCCATATGCACTCGGTGACACAATATTTGCACGACCGAGATTTTAGATATTATTTGCATGATGTAATATAACCAGCTTCTGATGGTAAACATGTATTAATTGTATTGTTTATAATCAGACCTGATAAAAACGGCCTGCAGAAACACTTTGATTGACATTCTCCCTTTGTACGCATCATCAGAGGGGGAAAGCCCCGCCCACTAGTGCCCATATATCCCTCATTAGCATGAGACACTAGTCTTGTTTTTGAATCTGCCACTATGCTGACACAGGCTCCGTAGCTCCGCCCTCTTTTGAAAAAGAGCACAATCTCATTTGCATTTAAAGCGACAGTCACCAAAACGCCACAATTAGGATCAAAACCTAAAAGGGTCAGTTTCAGAGAGTTAGAAACATGATCTGTGTGTTATTTTGAGCTGAACATTCACACACACACTCATCAGACTTATTTTACATCTTGTAAAAAGGGGCATAATAGACTAAATTTTATTCATTCTTAACACTTAAAGGGACAGTTACTCACCCTTTATGGGTTTCTTTATTCCGTTGAATGCAAAAGAAGACATTTTGAAGCATGATGAAAACCTGTAACCATTGACTTCCATTGTTTTTTTTTTACTATAGAAGTCAATGGTTACAGGCTTTCAGCATTCTTCAAAATATCTTTATTTTATGAGTTCCTTTAAAGTAACTCATAAAGGTTTGAAACCGCTTGAAGGACAGCACATAGTAAGCAGATGTTTATTTTTGGGGGTGAACTTTCTCTTTAGGGCTAAAATGGCACTTTGAAACGCTTGATAAATACGAGCTCAGATCAGAGATGATGTGAGGATGTTTAGTGACTGTCGTCTCTTGTTCTGTTGAATTCAATAACGCTTATTTTGATGCACTTTAAGTATCTTTGAGAAGGTTTTTACAGATTCCACAATAATAAGCTGGATTGTACTCAGTGTAAGTACACCAGCAGCTCTTTCATCCAAGCTCTTGGCATTTTCAGTATTGGAGGACTGCAGTGCTTTTTTTTGGCTGGTTTTCCTGCCAGCATGATTCAGAAAACTTCCAAACACAGATTTACTCTTCATTTGACTTGCTTTCTGAGAAAACTGACAGCAGGAGCACACAAACACTGTACGCGGACAGAGCTTCAGCTCCATTTAATCTATAGCATCCCTGAAAACAAGAACATTCCAGTTGGAAGAATCTTAAAGGGCACCTATGGCAAAAAATCTACTTTTCAAGCTGTTTGGACAGATATATGTGCATGTGTGGTGTATAGAGCGTCATATTGGGGTGATATAAGCACACCCAGTGCTTTTTTTTCAATTTAACAACATAAAAAACGGTGGACCAATTGGAGCGGTTTTCAAATCGACCGCAACTTTACGTAGGAGAGCGGTCCCCCCGCCCACCAATATTCATTGACAGGCGCGTCATCATATCCTCAGTTTGTTGATTCACGTCCGCCATTTTCAGCGTGAGTCGAAGCGATTTCACTAAAGGAACACTCTAGCTCTATTTTTAGATGCAAGGCTCATTGGGCTCAACACAAGATCAATATTCTCCACATTATCACTCTAATCGGAATTATTGGTTGTATCTTTAGGTAGGTTTGCAAACATGTGTACTTCTCATTGAGTCTACCTTATACTTCAGCCGTTTGCATTTCTCGCGATCCCAGAAGCTCCCTGTGATCTTAACTAGCATGCGTTTTAGAATTCTAAACATCGGTTTCTATCAGGGTACACTCAAGTCGACGGCTGGGCGCTGCGGACCGCTGCAGAAACCTGTTTAGAATTCAAAAATGCATGGTGCAACGATTCGGGACACTTCATGTCTCTGCTGCGCCACAGAGAGTGTCTGGTGTGCCATGTCGCAGCTTCGAGCGGCGCATCCGGTGCCTCAATCAAAGTTAATTCAGTGTGCGTGGTTATTAGTTTCTGTGTACAAGCTCGGCACTTGAAACTAGCACACAGTTGGCTGTAAAACTGTACAAAGACACAAATGATTTTGTACTCTCTGCTTGGTCTGTGTCAGAGTCGTATATGTATGACTGATTGCTGATCCTCTCAGTCCTGCTCCTTCTCGCAGTCTGCCTGTCAGACTCTGTTGCAAACGCAGAGCGGGTGAGCTCATGGCCCCGCCCCCTTGTTTCGTTGGGCGGGAAGCCGAAACTAATCTACATGTGAAGCAACACACCCCTAAATCAGCGAGCTGTGGACACGCCCCCAACATGACACTTTTTAACACATTATAATAAAACAATCTGAATTGTGTTTGAAACTGAAGCTAAACTGGCACACTCAGAACAACCATAATATTAATATTAAATCATAAAAAAGAGGTCAACTATGTGCCCTTTAAAGGGACCCAAAAAATGAAAATCCCATCATTATTTACTCACCCTTCGTTTGTTCTGAACCTGTTTGAGTTTCTTTCTTCTTTTGAGCACAAAGAAATATATCTTGAAGAAAGCTTGAAACCTGTAACCGTTGACTTGTGTTTGTGTTTGTTTTTCCTACTATGTAAGTCAACGGTTGTTTTCAGCATTCTTCAAAATATCTTCTTTTGTGTTCAACAGAAGAAACACACGAATAAAGGTTGAAAACTACATGAGGGTGAGTAAATACATTTTTTTGAGTGAACTGTCCCTTTAAGGCTGGTGAGTGTCTGTCAGGCTATTTTGTTTGGTGTGCTGCACAGATTGAGCGGGCGTCAACCAAGGGTGAAAGAGCGATCTTATTGGCTGTTTAGCTACGAATCAGATGCAAGAACAAAAACTAAAGTGAGGATTTCATCACATTTCTTAAACAATAAGGATTATCCAACACAATCTGATGTGACGTTTTGATTTGGTGGCCATTTTGCAGCGCGCTAATATGATTTGCTTCAGTCCAGAGAGACTCGAATCATATGCACATATCAACACTCTCCACAAAAACATTCATTCATTTCCTTCAACTTATTTATCAGGGGTCGCCACAGCGGAATGGACCGCCAACCATTCCAGCATGTTTTACACAGTGGAGTCCCTTACAGCTGCAACCCACTACTGGGAAACACCCATACACACTTATTCTCTCACACACACACACTGATACACTATTTAGCTTACCCGATTCCCCTATAGCGCATGTGTTTGGACTGTGGGGGAAACCGGAACACCCGAAGGAAACCCGCGCCAACACGGCGAGAACATGCTAACTCCACCACAACATATAAAACCTATTTGAATGATGCAGGAAGCTGTATTTTAAAGCAGATGTCCTGCTCTGTCTTGTTTCAGTGGAGACTACAACAGACATGCACATTTCAAAGCTTACCACTTCCCTCTCCTGCTTCTGGAGGTCATGGATCATCTCTAGCTCCTCCTTCAGGAGTGTTTTCCTCTCCTCCAGCTTCTCAACAGTCTCCTGTGTGTTTCGACACAAAGCCTTAGTGGTCTGAAGTGTCTCCTCCTCGATGTGCACCTCATCCTTCAGACCCTGAGGATAGATTCAGAAAGATGTGGATATACAATCACCGGCCACTTTATTAGGTACACCTGTCTAACAGCTGGTTAATACAAATTTCTAATCAGCCAATCACATGGCAGCAGCTCAATGCATTTAGGCATGTAGACATGGTCAAGACGGTCTGCTGCAGTTCAAAGCGAGCATCAGAATGGGGAAGAAAGGGGATTTAAGTGACTTTGAACGTGGCATGGTTGTTGGTGCCAGACGGGCTGCTCTGAGTATTTCAGAAACTGCTGATCTACTGGGATTTTCAAGCACAACCATTTCTAGGGTTTACAGAGAATGGTCCGACAAAGAGGAAATATCCAGTGAGCGGCAGTTCTGTGGGGGCAAATGCCTTGTTGATGCCAGAGGTCAGAGGAGAATGGCCAGACTGGTTCCAGCTGATAGAAAGGCAACAGTAACTCAAATAAGCACTCTTTACAACCGAGGTCTGCAGAAGAGCATCTCTGAACACACAACACGTCCAATCTTGAGGTGGATGGGCTACAGCAGCAGAAGACCACACCGGGTGCGGCTCCTGTCAGCTAAGAACAGGAAACTGAGGCTACAATTCACACAGGCTCACCAAAACTGGACAATAGAAGATTGGAGAAACGTTGCCTGGTCTGATGAGTCTCCATTTCTGCTGCCACATTCGGATGCTTGGCTCAGAGTTTGCCCTCAACAACATGAAAGCATGGATCCATCCTGCCTTGTATCAGTGGTTCAGGCTGGTGGTGGTGGTGTAATGGTGTGGGGGATGTTTTCTTGGCACACTTTGGGTCCATTAGTAGCAATTGAGCATGGTGTCAACACCACAGCCTACCTGAGTATTGTTGCTGACCATGTCCATCCCTTCATGACCACAGTGTCTCCATCTTCTGATGGCTACTTCCAGCAGGATAACACACCATGTCATAAAGCGTGAATCATCTCACACTGGTTTCTTGAACATGACAATGAGTTCACTGTACTCAAATGGCCTCCACAGTCCCCAGAGCTCAATCCAATAGAGCACCTTTGGGATGTGGTGGAACGGGAGATTGGCATCATGGATGTGCAGCCGACAAATCTGCAGCAACTGCGTGATGCTATCATGTCAATATGGAGCAAAATCTCTGAGGAATATTTCCAGTACCTTGTTGAATCTATGACATGAAGGATTAAGGCAGTTCTAAAGGCAAATGGGGTCCAACCCGGTACTAGTAAGGTGTACCTAATAAAGTGGCAATCCACCAGCATTCTGTAGTATTAACTAGGTTATAGTGAATTGATAAACTGTAAATACTGTAATACACTCAAGTTTTTACCACAGTAGTTCTGTTAGTTGTAGAAAACTTCATATCAGGAGAGTTGTTTATATTACTATAGTTGTTGTGTTACTATAGCAACTGTAGAGTCACAAATCATTGTTTATTTGTTTTTTTCATGTTGGCGCAACTTGTGTTTTAATTAAAACCCCAATACAGAAAAGCAAAACATACGGCGACCTAATGACGTGTTCACGAATGAATGAATGAAAAAAATTAGTAATAATAAATCAGGCTAATTCACAGATGCAGCTAAACACCGCGTGATCGACTGATGATTTGAATTATCCACCTGCCCGCACTATTGATCATTTATATATTTATTTATGCAGAAATTGGTTGATTTTTATACATTTATTTGCATATTTATTTACTGTTTTATTCATGCGGGAATTAATGGATTTATTTACTCGTTTATTGATATATCTGCGTATTTCTTTATTGTTTTTGCAGGTTTTGTCCTCTGTATGTTCTTGCATATGTTTGGCAATAAAAAAAGAAAAGGGAGTGATATAAAAATACATATAAATCATTCATTCATTTTCTTTTCGGCTTAGTCCCTTTATTAATCTGGGGTCGCCACAGCGGAATGAACCGCCAACTTATCCAGCATATGTTTTACATACCGGATGCCATTCCAGCCGCAACCCATCACTGGGAAACACCCATACACACTCACTCACACACATAAACTACGGACACTTTAGCTTACCCAATTCAACTGTACCACATGTTTTTGGACTTGTGTGGGAAACCGGAGGAAACCCACGCTAACACGGGGAGAACATGCAAACTCCACACAGAAATAACGCATATAATAATAAATAAATAATCAAGTGTTTCCCCCATGCAGCCTCTGTGTATGTAAACATATAAAGCACCACAGTACAGTACCTTGATTTCAATATCCTCAGAAGTGTCTTTACCCTGAGCCTGAAGCTCCACGTCCCTGAAACAATAAATAAGTGCACTCAGATGACAGCATTGAAGTGCACACTGCATTCAGAAATAATCACATAGCAAATCAAACAAAGATGCAAGCAGAAATGCCAAGATTTAGCAGCTGCAGAAATGTGTACAGTCAAATTATGCAATCCATGCGTGTCATATGATGTCAGGATGATGAATCACACCTCTACAGTACACACACACACACACACACACACTACACCATGATTTACGCGTGATTTTTGGCGAATGCATCAGTTAAATAGCATTGAAGCACATGCATACACTCAGATGCATCCCATAATGATGATGTTTTCTGCATGCATTGGTGTACCTGGCAGCGGCTGCAGAGCGGGCTCGTGCCGGCCGCAGGCAGTCTAAGATAAAGCGCATCATATTCATCCGTGACGCGTCATCTGCAGCACATACGTCACACGAGCGGATCAATCAGACGCTTTTCGAAGGATTGCAATAAAAAAGCGCACGCGGGAAAATGAGAGTAAATGCGTGGGAATGGACGAGGAGGTCTCCTTGGATCTGATGCCTTCTCCTTCAGCTGCGGCGGCGGGAGTCACGTGATCACGGGCTCCGGGCTCGTGACACCGGACACTGCGCGGGGGGGAAATCACATTTACCCGCATATACTGCATTCGGTAGCCGGTTCTGCTGTAATATATACTCACACATATACAGGTGAAGGTAAATTATTCGCCCTGGTGTGAATTTGTATGATGTTGAACAGATTCAGGAAATTTTCGCAGTATTTCCTGTAATATTCTTTCTTCTGGAGAAAGTCTTGCTTTATTTCAGCTAGAATAAAAGCAGCTCTTAATTGTTTTAAAGAACGTTAAGGTCAATATTATTAGCCCCCTTAAGCAGTATTTCTTTTGGATTGTCTCTAGAACAAACAACTGTTAATGACTTGCCTAATTACCTGTCGCCTCAGCAAGAAGGTCGCTGGTTCAAGCCTCGGCTGGGTCAGTTGGCATTTCTGTGTGGAGTTTGCATGTTCTCCCTGCGTTCGCGTGGGTTTCCTCCGGTTTTCCCCACAGCCCAAAAAACATTTGGTACAGGTGAATTGGATAGGCTAAATTGTCCGTAGTGTACGTGTGCGAGTGAGTGTGTGTGAATGTTTACCAGAGATGGGTTGCGGCTGGAAGGGCACCCGCTGTGTAAAACATATGCTGGATAAGTTGGCGGTTCATTCCGCTGTGGCGGCCCTAGATTAATAAAGGGACTAAGCTGAGAATGAATGTAAGATTATTGGCTCGAACACAGAATGAAAAACTTTATTATTTCTGAAATCAAGACATTATGTTCTGCTTGTCTAGAAAAAGCTTCTTAATTTAAGAAGTTGCAGATATTTGGACTAGAAACAAGACAAAAACTAAGTAAGAAAAGCATGTTTGCAGTGCACTAAATCTAAAAAATAAATAAATTAGCATGAAAATGTGAAAATAGAAAATGATTCAGTTACTAATGTTAGAATTCACCAAACTTCAAGATAAACACAGTCAACATGAGGGTTAATATGAGCACTGGAGTGAAATCACACTGTAGGTTTCATCATTAGTGTCAGTTTAATGCATCAGCTGAATGAGACACACCCCGGTTAATTTAATGAACTGAAATGGACACCTTTTGAGGACAGTTCCTTTACTGACCACTGGACGGCGCTCTCGGACCGCGGAGCTGTTTAATAGCATAGCAATCTCTTTCATCATCTGTAAACAGGGTTTTGTTAGGGGACTTCAAAGAAGTAAATCATTACTAATTACATCATTGATCCTCACAATAGCTCAGTGGTTAGCACTGTGGCCTGACAGCAAAAAGGTTGCTGGTTTGAGTCCCGGCTGGAGCAGTTGGCGTTTCTGTTGTGGAGTTGGCATGTTCTCCCCATGTAGGCACGGGTTTCCTCCGGGTGCTCCGGTTTCCCCCACAGTCCAAACACATGCGTCATATAGGAATTGATCAACTAAATGAGTGTGTATGGGTGTTTCCCAGTACTGGGTTGCAGCTGGAAGTGCATCTGCCGTGTAAGACATATGCTGAATAAGTCGGTGGTTCATTCTACTGTGGTGACCCCTGATAAATAAGGGACTAAGCTGAAGGAAAATGAATGAATGGAGATGTGGTGGGTCATACATCTTTAATAATGCATATAATATGACAATACTGCAATGCAAATACTACAGTACACATGGTAATATCAATAAAAACAGCATGTTACATGAAGTCATTCCTGGTCTGCAGGTGTTTCTGAGCTGCTCATATGAAAATGTGCTCTAATAAGTGTGCTTTCATTTAATTTTACTCTGTTGAAATTCTGAAATGAAATCATTTAATGCACACTCAGTTTTACTGGAAATAACTGTGTTTCTCTTCCACATAATGCATTCAAAATCCTTAAACGTTTCCTGCTGTGGCAGCACCTTCTCATCTGAACCCAAAAGTACCAACATGACATCAAACTATTATTCTGTAGCCAGAAACTAAAGATCTTCAGGAAGTTCTTGATTGAAAATACAGCGTCATAAACACACAAACGTCTGTTTGCTTTACAAAAATACAGTGCAGTTTCATTCATACAGAGTTTTAACAGTCATTAATAGTTAAATATTTAGACTATTTTCTGTTGATTCTCATTCAAAAGCTAAAATATGCATGTTTGAATGTGAATTTAAGATTGCATACTGTGTATATATATATATATATATATATATCTGAAGTCAGAATTATGAGCCCTCCTGTATATTTTGCCCCCCAATTTCTGTTTAGTGGAGAGAATATTTTTTCAACACGTTTCTAATCATAATAGTTTAATAACTCATCTCTAATAACTGATTTATTTTCTCTTTGTCATGATGACAGTAAATAATATTAGACTAGATATTCTTCAAGACACTAGTATTCAGCTTAAAGTGACATTTAAAGGCTTAACTAGGGTAATTAGGGTAAAGTTAGGGTAATTAGGCAAGTCATTGTATAACAGTGGTTTATTCTGGAGACAATCCAAAACTAATATTGCTGAAGGGGGCTAATAATATTGACCTTAAAATGGCTTTAAAACAATAAGAACTGCTTTTATTCTAGCTGAAATAAAACAAATAAGACTTTCTCCAGAAGAAAAAATATTAGAGGAAATACTGTGAAAAATTCCTGAATCTGTTCAACATCATTTGGGAAATATTGATAAAGAAATCCACAGGAGGCCGAATAATTTTTACTTCAAATTTGTGTATATATATATACTGTACATACGTACATACAGTAGCACAGATAAAGCTAACCAAATCCAACCTGCTAATGGATAGATTAGTAAACAAAACAAAAAAAAAAACAAAAAAATATTAGCAGTGCTGCAGTGCCAGACATGTAAACTACAAATCAATACAGCTATAGACAAAAAATGCAAACGCCAAATTAATTTTGCTGTGAAGAAAGTTGATCATCAGCTTTAGCAACCCAGGCTCATTCTGATTACATACCCCTATATACAATTCTGGAGAGCATGAAATATGTCCCAGGAGGTCCTCTTTATTTTGCAGTTTTTGTTTTTCATGAATCCACCACTGGATTATGTGGCTGTGTACGCTTTTGCAGATCTCAGATTTCTCTCGCAAGTGCCTTTCGCGCCTGCTGTTCTCACTTAAATCCACCAGAGGCCGCTGTCGTCTGACTGACCGATCGTCTGACCCACCTTCCTCTTCGACTAAACCCAACCGACAGTGTTTTCAAAAGCAATCCAGAAAAAGAAAAGCCCTCATGACCACCTGATTTTAACCATTTTCAGATTTTACCACATTCTCACCCTGTTATTTACTTGTTTATTTTATTTTTAGCTTTTTTTTTTGTCTTGCTTGCTTTCTGGAACCGTTCTTCACCGAACTCGAACCCCGTCATTGTGGTCAACTTTTCTCCACGTCTCAAGTCCACCGATGTAATTGGCGAGCCACTGGACAAACTAGTAACAGCGGGAAAGCTGTCCACACGGAGGTAAGCGGTCAGCTGGTAGTACAAAAAAGAACAGCATCATACTGCCTCGTAGCATTCATTTAAAAGACGAAATGCAGCCATACGCACCTCTGGCTACATAATTTGTGCTCTTCAGAAATGTATATACATCTTTGATTGACATTCTCCCTTTGTACGTGTCATCAGAAAGAAAAGCCCCGCCCACTAGTGCCCATCACTCCCTCATTAGCATAAACAGCAGCCCTGAGTGAGAAGCAGCCGTCTGTCCATTAGCCATTAGAGTGTTTGAGCTGCTGAAGATAATGTCAGCATAGACTAAGAGGATTCTAGATGTGGAGTTTTAGATGAACCAGCGACAGGAGCGACATAGACTTTTTCACGCAGTCAGTCTTGTTTTTGAATCTGCCAATATGCTGACACACAGGCATTTGTAGCTCCGCCCTCTTCTGAAAAGAGCACAATCTCATTTGCATTTAAAGCGACAGTCACCAAAACACCACAATTAGGATCAAAACCTAAAAGGGGTCAGTTTCAGAGAGTTAGAAACATGATCTGTGTGCTATTTTGAGCTCAGACTTTACACACACACACACACACACACACACACACACACACTAGAGACATCAGAGACGCACTTTACATCTTGTAAAATACATGGTGTCACTTTTCGGAAGATTTCCACACAAAGTTTTATAAATGAAGATTGAAGATCACCACAAAGCTAAAGGCGGGTGTGTTTGATTGGGTTGGAGCTGAACTCTGCAGGACTGTGGACCTCATGGAGAGAATTTGACTATATTATTGATTATGTATTTAGGAAAATCATAAATCACAGAGAGTCAAGGTGGACTTAATGCCAGGTGAGGAACATCACAGATTTGGACCTTATGGGGCTGTTTACAATCGGTCACGTAATGCATTTCAGTTATTTTTTTTGAGCGAACAGCTATCTGGTCATGAAATAGTCAGGCGTAATTGTCATCTGAAATGCATTTCGAGATATACAGTTGAAGTCAGAATTATTAGCCCCCCTGTTTATTTTTTCCCCAATTTCTGTTTGACAGAGAGATTTCTTCAACACATTTCTAAACATAACAGTTTTAATAACTCATCTCTAATAACTGATTTATTTTCTCTTCACCATGATGACAGTAAATAATATTAGACTAGATATTCTTCAAGACAGTTCTTTACAGATTAAAATTTAACTATTTAAAGCAGGCATGGGCAAACTCGGTCCTGGAGGGCCGGTGTCCTGCACAGTTTAGCTCCAACTCTAATCAAAAACACCTGAACAAGCCAATCAGTGTCTTCAATATCACTAGAAATCTATAAGCATGTGTTTTTGATTAGAGTTGGAGCAAACTGTGCTGGACACCGGCCCTCCAGGACCAAGTTTGCCCACCCCTGATTTAAAGGCTTAACTAGGTTAATTAGGCTAACAAGGCAGGTTAGGGTAATTAGGCAAGTCATTGTATAACAGTGGTTTGTTCTGTAAGCTATCCAAAAAATATAGCTTAAAGAGGCTAATAATATTGACCTTAAAATGGCTTTAAAACTATTAAGAACTGCTTTTATTCTAGCCGAAATAAAACAAATAAGACTTTCTCCAGAAGAAACAATATTATAGGAAATACTGTGAAAATTTCCTGAATCTGTTCAACATCACTTGGTAAATATTTTGAACAGTATAAAAGCACAGGAGGGAGAATGCTTTTTGCTTCAATTGTATATAGCTTACAATTCTGTAAAAAAAAAAAAAGGTTTAACTAAAATGAGGTGTATCTCATGCTTCAGTCCAGGAGTGCCCAAATTCAGTCCAGTATAGTTCAGCTCCAACTTCCTCCAACACACCTGCCTGGAAGTTTCTACTATACCTAGAAAGAGCATGGCTGTTTCTCAATATGCGGTCTTGCGTCCTCGTGTTCTCGTTTAACCTCATCATCAAAAGCCAAAGTTCAGTTCCAAAACTCAAGACCGCAAGAATGGAGGATGCGTAAAAGGACCTGTACGTGTTCTTGGTATTAAGGGTGCACCGATGCATATTTGAGCATCGAACTCGCTCTAGAAGTCCAGAAGTCATTGCAACTGAATAAAGGAGGTGGGAAGCGTAAAATTTAATAAAGATTTCTTAAAGTTCAGAGGTATAACTTACTTATCTCAGGAGTTTCCCTAAAGGAAACGATGAAAGGAAACATCACCATGAAAATCTTAATAAAGGCATAAACACATTAAGGGTGTTTATTTGCTGAAATTCCTATTAAAATTAGTTTTATTTGTATTGTGCAAAGTATATTTGCAATGTTTCTGTGCAGGTTTTATATATATTGAAAAGGGGAAAAACAATAAATCGTTGTATGAATGAATGTGTAATTATAATTTTCCTTTAAAAACGTGTGACGGTCATGTGACCATCAGGAAGAACGCAGCATCTCATTTCTCGCAGGACGCGTTGTCTGTTCTTACGGTCTCCCGAGTTCGTTCTTCCTGGGTGACCTGGCAAGACCGGTCTTCACAAGAATGCTAGTCTGTTGGTTCTCAACTGGTTTGGCCATGGGACCCACATTTTTTAAAACTATATTTTAATTTTTAGGAATCATAATTGATTTGTATTCATTTGTTAACACACACAATAGTGACAGATAAATCATAAGAAAATCTTACAAATTACAAAAAGACTGACAAATAAACAATATTTTATTGCTGTCATTTAACAAAATGTATGCACTTTTGTGATGCCCTCAGCTCTTGAGCCGTCTTTGACAATAGTCCACAGGTTTGTCCTTGTAACCGGGATGTTTGGTTTCTAAATGCCGCTTTAATCTAGAAGGTTTCATGTTCTCTTGAGAGAGCACCTCACTACATGACACACTGAGGGTTTAAGCTTTTTTGTCGTCAATATATGTAAATCCATACTTTACATATTCAGGGTCATACTTGCACTTCGACGTATTTGTTGCTATAACTAAATGAAATTTCACATGTCAAACGGTACGGTTGTCGCGTGCGCATTTCAAAATAAAAGCGACCTCTTTTGGGTCGCGACCCACCAGTTGAGAAACACTGCGCTAGTCCATTCTCAGCATTCGTGGAATTGAGAAACAGCCCTTGATTAGCTGGTTCAGGTGTGTCTAACTGAGGTTGGAGCTAAACTCCGCAGGACGCCGGCCCTCCAGGACAGAGTTTGGGCATCGCTGCTTTAGTCGATGTAACCTGGATAAATTTGCATACAGCGTGGGATTTGAACATCGGAATCATAACGCATTCATGTACTCAAATATAAAAGGAACCAAATCTAATCAGAGAAAACACATGAAGTGACCAGCCTTTACGAGGCTGCCTACAGACTCATCGGGACCCTCAAATGTAATGAATCCACTTCTCTCTCTCTGACCTCTTCTATCATGACTCTTCTAGCAGGATGAATCTCCCGTCTGACCCCGTGACCTTCAGCTGACTGCATTATTTCAGTGTTAACCATCTGAACCGTTCCAGAGACGCTGCCTTGAGCTTGCATAGACCCTCTTAATGGCTGCTGCTGCTGCTCAACATAGACGAGGCTCTGGTAGTGCTGCGTTTCGTGTTTGGCATTTTTAGGACGTTTCTGGTTCTCCTGAAGGCCTAAGACCTCGCCGGACGTCACCAATACTGTAGGATGGGGCTCTACTACATAAACAGGGGCGGCAGGAGCGTAATACAGGGTGGGCTGCTGAACCAACAGGGTTGTATTAGGAACCATAATTTTCTCATGCACATACACTCCTGTAGAGGCATGCTGCATGTTGCTGGATTGATTGAGTGATCCTGCAATAATAGTAGAGGTTTTCTTCTCCTGAGATGCCTGCTGCATGTTGCTGGACTGATTGATTGATCCTGCAAGAATAGTGGAGCTTTTCTTCTCCTGAGACTGCAGAATGTTGGACGTCTCTTGTACGTTGAGATCTTTTGATGTGGTGGATAGATCTGTTTTTTTGGAGCTCACATTGATGGATTCACGCTGGATTTCGGAGCCACTGCAGATCTCAGCAAGAGTCTTGAACTTCATGTCAAGGTTATCAAGAAAAGCAAGATCTTCTTCTTCGTGCATGAGACTGCAGATGTCTTCAAATGAGCCAGCGTGAGATTCCTGGCCCTCGTACTCATAGACCTTCAGATTGTCTCCCAGACCTTGCTTCTGTGCCACATGGCTTGATTTCTGTAATGATATTCAGATTATGTTTCATTAATAAACACTGGAGGATTTTCATATTGATCAGAGACACAAAATACATGGCACTTAAAGGGACAGTTCTCAACTTTGTCATCACTTGTCATCCAAACCTGTTTGAGTTTCTTCAGTTAAAGCTCCAAAAATACCAATTTATTAAATCAAGAAGGCTGAAGTCAGCAATAAAGCTCCAAAAATACCAATTTAATAAATTAGGAAGGCTGAAGTCAGCAATAAAGCTCCAAAAAATACCAATTAATTAAACTAAGAAGGCTTAAGTCAGCAATAAAGCTCCAAAAATACCAATTTAATAAATTAGGAAGGCTGAAGTCAGCAATAAAGCTCCAAAAAATACCAATTAATTAAACTAAGAAGGCTTAAGTCAGCAATAAAGCTCCAAAAATACCAATTTATTAAACTAAGAAGGCTTAAGTCCGCAATAAAGCTCCAAAAATACCAATTTAATAAATTAAGAAGGCTGAAGTCAGCAATAAAGCTCCAAAAATACCAATTTATTAAACTAAGAAGGCTTAAGTCCGCAATAAAGCTCCAAAAAATACCAATTTATTAAACTAAGAAGGCTTAAGTCAGCAATAAAGCTCCAAAAAATACCAATTTATTAAACTAAGAAGACTGAAATTCACAATAAAGCTCCAAAAATACCAATTTGTTAAACTAAGAAGGCTTAAGTCAGCAATAAAGCTCCAAAAATACCAATTTATTAAACTAAGAAGGCTTAAGTCAGCAATAAAGCTCCAAAAAATACCAATTTATTAAACTAAGAAGGCTTAAGTCAGCAATAAAGCTCCAAAAAATACCAATTTAATAAACTAAGAAGACTGAAATTCACAATAAAGCTCCAAAAATACCAATTTGTTAAACTAAGAAGGCTTAAGTCAGCAATAAAGCTCCAAAAATACCAATTTGTTAAACTAAGAAGGCTTAAGTCAGCAATAAAGCTCCAAAAATACCAATTTATTAAACTAAGAAGGCTTAAGTCAGCAATAAAGCTCCAAAAAATACCAATTTATTAAACTAAGAAGGCTTAAGTCAGCAATAAAGCTCCAAAAAATACCAATTTAATAAACTAAGAAGACTGAAATTCACAATAAAGCTCCAAAAATACCAATTTGTTAAACTAAGAAGGCTTAAGTCAGCAATAAAGCTCCAAAAATACCAATTTATTAAACTAAGAAGGCTTAAGTCAGCAATAAAGCTCCAAAAAATACCAATTTATTAAACTAAGAAGGCTGAAGTCAGCAATAAAGCTCCAAAAATACCAATTTAATAAACTAAGAAGACTGAAGTCCGCAATAAAGCTCCAAAAATACCAATTTATTAAACTAAGAAGGCTTAAGTCAGCAATAAAGCTCCAAAAAATACCAATTTATTAAACTAAGAAGGCTGAAGTCAGCAATAAAGCTCCAAAAATACCAATTTATTAAACTAAGAAGACTGAAGTCAGCAATAAAGCTCCAAAAATACCAATTTATTAAACTAAGAAGACTGAAGTCCGCAATAAAGCTCCAAAAATACCAATTTATTAAACTAAGAAGGCTTAAGTCTGCAATAAAGCTCCAAAAATACCAATTTATTAAACTAAGAAAGCTGAAATCTGCAATAAAGCTCCAAAAATACCAGTGTGTAAACTAAGAAGGCTTAAGTCCGCAATAATCGCTGCTATCTCGTTATTAGTTACAGTGCATCCGGATAGTATTGATAGCGCTTCACTTTTACCACATTTGTTTATGTTACAGCCTTATTCCAAAATGGATTAAATTGATTTCTTTCCTCAACATTCTACACACAATCCCTCATAATCACAATGTGAAAAAAGTTTTTTAAATTGTTGCAAATTTATTAAAAATAAAAAAGCTGAAAAATCGCATGTACATCAGTAATGACTTTTTGCCGTGAAGCTCTAAATTGAGCTCAGGTACATTCTGATTTAATAAAGCATACACCTGTCTATATAAGGTCCTAGGGTTGATAGTGCATGTCAAAGCACAAACTAAGCATGAAGACAAAGGAATTGTTTGTAGATCTCAGAGACAGGATTGTATCGAGGCAAAAGGCTGGGGAAGGTTACAGAAACATTTCTGCTGTTCTGAAAGTTCCAATGAGCACTGTGGCCTCCATCATCCGTAAGTGGAAGAGGTTTGGAACCACCAGGACTCTTCCTAGAGCTGGCCGGCCATCTAAGCTGAGTAATCAGGGGAGAAAAGCCTCAGTCAGGGAGGTGATCAATAACCCGATTTTCACTCTGTCTGAGCTCCAACGCTCTTCTGTGGAGAGAGGAGAACCTTACAGAAGGACAACCATATGTGCAGCAATCCACCAATCAGGCCTGTATGGTAGAGTGGCCAGACGGAAGCCACTCCCCGCCTGGAATTTGCCAAAAGGCATCTGAAGGACTCTCAGACCATAAGAAACTAAATTCTCTGGTCTGATGAGACTAAAATTGAACTCTTTGGAGTGAACGCCAGGCGTTACGTTTGGAGAAAACCAGACACTGCTCATCACCAGGCTAACAGCATCCCTACAGTGAAGCATGGTGGTGGCAGCATCATGCTGTGGGGATGTTTTTCAGCAGCAGGACCTGGAAGACTAGTCAGGATAGAGGGAAAGATGAATGCAGCGATGTACAGAGACATCCTGAATGAAAACCTGCTTCAGAGTGCTCTTGATTTCAGACTGGGGTGACGGTTCATCTTCCAGCAGGACAATGACCCAACGCACACCGCAAAAATATCAATGAAGTGGCTTCACAACAACTCGGTGGATGTCCTTTAGTGGCCCAGCCAGAGCCCAGACCTAAATCCTATTGAACATCTCTGGAGAGATCTGAAAATGGCTGTACACCATCGCTTCCCATCCAACCTGATAGAGCTTGAGAGGTACTGCAAAGAGGAATGGGCCAAAATTCCCAAAGACAGGTGTGCTGAGCTTGTGGCATCATATTCAAAAAGGCTTGAGGCTTTAATCGCTGCCAAAGGTGCATCAACAAAGTATTGAGCAAAGGCGGAGAATACTGATGTACATGTGACTTTTCAGCTTTGCAAATTTGCAACAATTTCAAAAACTCTTTTTTCATTATGGGGGATTGTGTGTAGAATGTTGAGGAAATTTAATCCATTTTGGATTAAGGCTGTAACATAAACAAATGTGGAGAAAGTAAAGCGCTATCAATACTTTCCGCATGCACTGTATGTTGCTCCATCTGCTCTTTCTCATTACCCTCCTCATTTCCCCCATATCTATTTACCCTGTTGATTCTTGGCTAATGATTTCTTGTTTGTAAAGTGTTTCCCATCCTGCTGAGTCTCGTTTTTGCCTTGTGGTGATTTTCCCCCACTGTTTTTTTATTATTATTATTAGTGTGCCAATAAATCATGGGATCCTTACTAGAATTCCCCCTTCCTGTGATTCTGAATAATGAAGATGATCACATCCAGTACATATAGTTAACATTCAGTAAACATTTTTAATTTGAACAAAACCTGAGTCGATTATTTGCCTGACTGTACAAAACTAGGCCTGTCTATAGTGTTTTTAACAATACTGACACTGACACCTCCACTAGAGATCGAGATGTTGAGCAATCAGCTGAAATGTGGCTAGAATTGGTGTTTATGTATGGGTGATATACATTGCATCACCAAAAACGATTGAGCTCATGTCCATGTGTTGTGCGATAAGTCCAGATATTGATTATTGAGACAGGCCTATATAAATCCAACACTTACTTGAGAGTAATAGTTGCCTAAGAAAGCATCAGACAGTGCGAGCCCATCAAAAGCGCTGTAGTTCTCAAATCTGCTGTGTTCGTCTTTTCTTTGCGCATACATGAAGTCCCCATCAGTCTGATTCCTGTGGCGATGGTATGCATTATCAAACTGGTCATAATGGTAGAACGTGGACCAGTGTGATCCGCCGGCGGTCACTGCGCCGTCTTTTCCATCGCTCGGCTTCTGAGCTCCTCCTACAGTGCCCACATTAGTGCGTATGTTTTCGTCTTTGGACATCTTTAAGAGAGCCATGCCCTGTGGGGAAGAGGACAAAATAACCTTAACAGAGTGGTCCACAACGATGTCATATTTTAAGCTTTAGTTCATCTATAATGTAGCTGTGTGAATGTAAACAACATCTCTAAATGTAAGACGCTCAAAGTTAAATCCAAAAGGAGACATTGGCTTTTACAGAGCTAGCTTAGAAAAGCCTACAGCAAATGAAGTTTGGGGACTACAAAACTATACATGCAGGATAATGAGATCTCAATCCTTTCAAGTTACACGCATTCACAATGCGCAGCGAAGGGGCGTGGCCAGAGTCGCTGTAATGTTATAGCAGATGTGGGAATATAAATTTATATTATATTTATATATATATATATATATATATATATATATATATATATATATATATATATATATATATATATATATATATATATATATATATATATATATATATATATATATATATATCTGAAAAGTTGTTTTTAGGGTGTGACAGACCTTCAAATGTCTTGGTTTCCTAAGCCCTGACTGTCTCCAAAGTAATGCAAATTGTCAGTTTCACAGCACGGCTGTGTCTAATGTTTTCTCTTTTGGGTCAAGTGGTCAGATGGTTTCTGTCTCCAGAACATCTAAGCTAAAATGGCGTCCAAACACTGCTATTTTCCTCAGAGCTTCTTCTGTTTCTGTGTTTGGGTTTCCAAAGGACACAACACAAAGACAGAAGGGCTTACAGTTTAACTATGTTCCAGAGAATTATAAAAATATATAGCAAGCATTTGGCAAAGGAAAACTTTCAGAATCTCTCACAGTTTAGTGCTGGAGCAGCTCCACCATATAAGCAGAAGCTGTGGATTGTGAGCCACAACCTGTACGTGTTTTTATTTGTTAAAATTGATCTATTATATGCACCGTGTCTAGCGTTAACCGTATGTTGTAGCGAGGACGTAAACAAGGATGTAAACAACGGGAAATGCTGTTTGGCACCGCTAACAATTTAGCTAAAAATTCAAATTTATCTGTCAAACTGCTGTAAACTCCCACAATCCTCAGCAGCGCTGCAGTGTCTCTCTCTGCGGACATTCTCCTGTATTTCTCCCGTATTTTCAATCTTTCTCTGAAGGGTGGCAAATAAATATTAAAGAGCCTAGCCTCCCTATACGCAACCCATACCGCCGAACCACCAGGGGCCGCCTCTTGTTCTTAAATGAGAGTCTGTTCCGTGCGTTGGCTTTGTTTATGGCGGGTTATGGCATATCCCTTATTATGGTGGCATATCCCTTATTATGGTGGCATATCCCTTATTTTTTTATGGCATATCCCTTATTTTCACATCCCAATGTTGACAGGTATGCTAATAACAAACTCGCAAAAGATATGAGAACGTTTCATATTACTTACTCATGCTTATAACCCAAGTATATATGAAAGACACTTGTCAGATGTTATTTTAGACCAGGGGTTTTCAAACTGTGCGGCGCTCCCCACCAGGGGGGCGCCAGCACCTATTAAGGGGGGTGTGAGACATTGAGGTGTGCACTTGAGGAAATTATGATGACGATTTTAATGTGTTCACTACAGTGAATCTGATCAGGCACTTGTAAAGTTAATGCGTTCCAGTAAAATATATGCAAATAAAATGGAGCGGGTGCTTTTTAAAATGAATGACGATGAATGAAAGTCAAATCGGTGAGCCGTCTGACAAAAAAAGTGCTCTTCTGAATCAAATCAGCAGGATGCCCTTCTGGATCTTTCTCTTACTTCGAAGACACTACTGACTTTGCTTGTATGGACATCTGTAGTCTAGTTATTGGCCTTAATAGACAATAATATAATGAAGGTGTTTACGTGAAGTGCTTTCATGTAAGAGTTTTTTCTTCATGAGAGACTTTAACTGCAGTTCGGCAGTTTTACGTTCACTCGTGAACATTTCATTCATGCCCCCATGACAAACTGGGGTATTAGACGCAAATAAGGAGTAAGGACTGGTGAGAGTGTTAAGGAATTTAATAACGCACACTGATGGAAAGAAAAAAACGTTCACACTTCGTCATGTGTGTGTGTGTGTGTGTCTGCAGTCCTTTACTGACAGCCGCATGTGTGGATCTTGTCGGAATATATGGTGAAAAGTCCTACATGACGGTAATAGTTTGATTGCGGTGTTTACCTCAGTAATGCCACTAATATCTGCATACTCCACATGTCTTAATTCCATTTCTGTTCAGTTCAGTTATGACTTTAGTCGGATTAAGGTCATCAAGAATAGCTGTTTACATGGTGACTCTTAATCGGAGTATTGTCCTAATTGTAATAAAATCTATTAAAGTATTGGCGTCCATAAATACGTACTCAATGTTCGACCGTCAGGGCTCTGCGAACTTGGCTTTGCGAAGCAGCATTTTCTGTATGTACGTACATCAAAAGCAAGTAGGCTATGGCTGATACTTATTGACAGTGGAAGATGATTTACGGTTAGTCTTGTCAGGAATCCGACCATTTTGTCCAACCTGTTTCAGACAGCAGGCTACTCAGCTACTATGACTGACAGTATTTACACAGCTGAGGCACAGCGCGTGCTATTAGAGGCGTGACGCTTATCCTGGTGATGTGCAACCGATCTGCGAATCACAGATCATTATGTTAGCAGACCAATCAGAGCCTCTTGAGGGCGGGCTTTCAGAGGAACTAGGAAATATGACAGTGGTTTTCATGATAGCTAAGTAGCTATCAAAGTAAGATATATGAAAAAAATAACATGATTTTCTACATGTGAAGCATGAGCACACATTGCTTTGCATCTTATAAACACAACCAAGCCTTAAAAATACACTCTGGACCACCACTTTAACAGTAAATGTATTGTCTTAGACTCAGATACCTTGTCCTCTCCCTGTCCTTCAGTGTTGTATGCAATAAGGTGCTCTTTAACATCGAATGGTATCGCCTTGAAGTCTCCAGCAGCTCCTGCAGCACCGCAGAGGCAGAACAACAGCAGAAGAGGAATCACTGCAAACACATCAACACCAATATTAGCACTGGTTTGCACTGTGGCCTCACAGCAAGAAGGTCACTGGTTCAAGTCCTGGCTGGGCCCCTTGGCGTTTCTGTGTATAGTTTGCATGTTCTCCCTGTGTTGGTGTGGGTTTCCTCCGGGTGCTCCGGTTTCCCCCACAGTCCAAACACATGCACTATAGGAGAATTGATGAACTAAATTGGCTGTAGAGTATGAGTGTGTGTGTGAATGAGTGTGTATGGCTGTTTCCCAGTATTAGGTTGTGGCTGGAAGGGCTTCGGCTGCGTAAAACATATGCTGGAATAGTTGGCGGTTCATTCCGCTGTAGCGACCTTTGAGGGTATATCACCATATATCAGGTTTCTATATATATACTATGTGTTTATCTTTTTACAGACTGTGCATTGTTATAGCAGATATCCGAAATGTTGCTGTAACTCACACAGGAGCAGCAGCAGACCCAGCAGCATCAGAAGAACACCAGACCCTCCGAATCGAGACACCACGGTGACTGGCAGGCAGACTTTCTCAGCGCCACACATGCAGACCTCCACCCGCAGCAGCTGAGCTCCGCAGACCTTCCCCTGCTGGTCCCACACATCCACAGACAGATGGTACACGCCGGGCCACAGTGTCTCCTGGGACCTGAAGATCGCTGCAGTGTCTGAAAGCATGATGGGAGCAGTTTTTGGTGTAATCAGGTACAAACTTACTAGTCACTGTAGTTAGATTACTTTAAAGGGATTACTTTTCACTGTCAGGCCATTTAATTTGCAGTTACTTGTTTAAATACTGCACATAAATTCAACAGTTCAATATTCAATACTGCTGTATGGATTTCCGTTATATTAATGTACAAAATAAACCTGATTTAACGTCCACAAACCGAGATTGAAGCGTCTTCTTTTAAAATACTGACATGCGGCTGTGGTGATGAAGTAAAGACGGTAAAATCGCTGTAGTTCATTAACATGCACTGTTTTAAACACGTTTTTAACTTGTAAAACTCACTCTTGATCACATTTGACGATGACTGATGATCACAGAGCGCTGAACAGATCTTTTAATCCTGGTTGCTTTGGGCACGTCCTGTCTTATTGATATGATTATAAGTGTTACTACTGAGACATGTTAATACATGGCTGTCAATCAATTCGGTGGGCGGGGAAACCGCACTCCTACGCCATGTTGTGGTGCCACTCAAAATGGGAGGGATTTGGATCCTATTTTAGCATCAGGAAATTAAAAAAAGAGACTTGTTGTGTTTCTATCACCCCAATATGACTATGGACACACTATAGCTACACACAGTTCTGTCCAAACAGCTTACAAAAGATGATTTTCATCATAGGTGCACTAATGTGGTTCAAATGATGGATCTGCGAAAGAGAAACTATGTGTTACACTCGTCACTACATCATTGTTTTCCCAAACGATGCATCGTACTATGATAGTTCAGCCACTAGTTATGTCGTTGTTTGGGAAACACACCTCTGGTTAGCCCCCGTATCATTCATTTTAATGACAAAATGTAGCCATATGTACCTCTGTCTACATAATTCACGCTCTCCAGAAATGTATACGGGGGTAAGTTTTCACAATGAGCATGTGTTGAATTTGTCTATCAACAAGCGCTAACATTACCAAAAAAGTGAATGTATTGTCAATGTATAATTTGCACCCTTGTTATATTTAAAGCTTTATTACCGTTGAAATGTTCGACAATCCACGACTCCTTCGTGTTTTTGGTGTTCACTTTGAAACCAAAGGGTTGTGCATTGGGGAAATGATCTTTGTCCTCAGCCGTGACGAAAACCACCTGCTCTTCATAGCACAGTTTCTGAGACTGATGGATGAGCACTGGACAGTGGTCATTGAAGTCCCTCACTTGAATGGCAATAGTACCTGTGGCTGTTTTAGCTGGAGTGTCTGAAACAGGCATTATTTAAAATGATAATGATTATTTATGAATATACAGTTGAAGTCAGAATTATAAGCCCTCCTGTATATTTCAACACATTTCTAATCATAATAGTTTTAATAACTCATTTCTAATAGCTGATTTATTTTATATTCGCCATGATGACAGCACATAATATTAGACTAGATATTCTTCAAGACACTAGTATTCAGCTTAAAGTGACATTTAAAGGCTTAACTAGGTTAATTAGGGTAAAGTTAGAGTAATTAGGCAAGTCATTGTATAACAGTGGTTTGTTCTGGAGACAATCCAAAACTAATATTGCTGAAGGGGGCTAATAATATTGACCTTAATATGGCTTTAAAACAATTAAGAACTGCTTTTATTCTAGCCAAAATAAAACAAATAAGACTTTCTCCAGAAGAAAAAATATTATAGGAAATACTGTGAAAAATTCCTGAATCTGTTCAACATCATTTGGGAAATATTTGATAAAGAAATTCGCAGGAGGGTGAATACACATGTATCATAAAACACACTGCTTTGTTTTTAGATCTGACTTACCATTAGTGATGCAGAGTATATGGGCATAATATGTGTAATTCTTCAGAAATACAGACTCATAATCTGGTATCTTGTTGAGTCTTATATCAGCCGTCCTCTCATCAATAATCAGCCAGTTGTCTACATCTTGTCCTTTGGCATACCTAAAACGAGTAAAATATATAGATTTTAACAACACATAAATAAACTATGGTCACACTTTTATTTTAAGGTACAATTCTCACTATTAACAACCCATTAACTATGACTTTTGCTTCAATAAACTCTAAATTTGCTGCTTATTAATAGTCATTATGGTATAGCTGGGTTAAGGACCAGAGATGTAGATTAAGATCATGCAGAATATGTCCTTTTATAAGTACTAATAAACACTTCATATCTTAATAATATGCAGGTAATAAGAGACTAGTGAGAATTGTTACCTATACTGTAGTGTTATTAAAAAAATAAATTAAATTAAATATTAAAATAGACGACGCAGTGGCACAGTAGGTAGTGCTGTCGCCTCGCAGCAAGAAGGTCGCTGGGTCGCTGGTTCGAGCCTCGGCTCAGTTGGCGTTTCTGTGTTGAGTTTGCATGTTCTCCCTACGTTTGCGTGGTTTCCTCCGGGTGCTCCGGTTTCCCCCACACTCCAAAGACATTTGGTACAGGTGAATTGGGTAGGCTAAATTGTCCGTAGTGTATGAGTGTGTGTGTGGATGTTTCCCAGAGATGGGTTGCGGCTGGAAGGGCATCCGCTGCATTAATACGTGCTGGATAAGTTGGCGGTTCATTCCGCTGTGGTGACCCCGGATTAATATAGGGACTAAGCTGAAAAGAAAATGAATGAATGAATGAAATATTAAAATAAGTGAATATTCTGGCGTGACACTCTATGCGCGCGCAGGCTGATAGGCCACCTAATCTGCTACTGTGTCCTTAACTACATTGGTTGCTGTCTCCTCGGCAGCCAATGAGCTTTCTCCTCATCATTTTAAAAGCTCCACGCCATTCTACGCTGTTTGAGCTGTGGCACGTTTTCGAAGACCCTCCTCCACCCCAGCTCCACCTGTGTTTAGATCTGCTACGGGGGTTACATATATAATATGTTTGCAGCAGCAGCGTGTTATATTCTCAGATGGCATGTCTGTGTATATGCTGGCAGTAGCAGGTCTCGGTACTTGATCTGCTATAATAATCAAAGCAGCAGCAGCAGCGTAGCAGATCTATACCGCCAAGACCAAATACATCAACATTTCCATATTCATACTCATTACCATATTAATTAAATCCCGAGAGTGTTCATGACAGAAATATTTTAATATGAATTATTATTAAGATTATTAAAACAAAATAATATAATTAATATAAGCATAGTCTCACCTTACATTAGTAGCAATGAGCATGGTGTCGCTGTCTATTGCTGCATAATTAGTTATGACTTTATTAAGGATAACAGTGGTGCTTTCTTCAGATATGGTGATGACTTTGACGGCTGGTTTAAAGCGGGGGGCTTCAGGCTGGTTGATCACACTGACTTGGATGGTGTACGTTTTGCTCCCTGTTATGACCACTGACGAGTGATAATGTGCTTTATTTGAGACAGAAACCTGCAGTCGGATCTCCTTCAGCTCCTCATAGTCCAGTTCCTTCAACAGAAATGAACAATGGGTGAAAAGGAGGAAGTGGGACAAGGAAAGAATGCAGGAAACTTCCTGCTGCACATGTAAGTCAGAATTATTCGCCCTCCTGTATGTTTTTTCCCCAATTTCTGTTTAACAGAAAGAACACATTTCTAAATATAATAAATATAATAATAACTAATTTAGACTGATTGATGACAGAATATATTTGACTAGATATTTTTCAATATGAAGACACTAGTATTCAGCTGAAAGAGACATTTAAAGGCTTAACTAGGGTAATTAGGGTAAAGTTAGGGTAATTAGGCAAGTCATTCTATAACAGTGGTTTATTCTGGAGACAATCCAAAACTAATATTGCTGAAGGGGGCTAATAATATTGACCTTCAAATGCTTTAAAAAATTAAGAACTGCTTTTATTCTCGCTGAAATAAAACAAAGAAGACTTTCTTCAGAAGAAAAAATATTATAGGAAATACTGTGAAAAATTCCTGAACCTGTTTAACACCATTTAGAGAAAAAATAATCACACGGGGCGAATAATTATGACTTCAACTGCATGAATGTAGTGTCGTCCCAAATGCAACACTAACGTTTTTATACAAACCAGAGATTCAAACCGTTCCCCCGATGACGTTTAACGGTTGCCAAATTAGTGAAATAAATGACCAAACTACCAAATATAGCCTGCCATGAGCTTAACCACATTCACCACCAGGAGGCAGCACAATCACTTAAGTGGGAGAATTTAGCTTTCACAATCCAAAATAAATTAAGTAATACAACGTCACTGCCTGATAGCCCCGCCCCTACATCTCTAGCCCCGCCCCTTCTGCGACATTCAATTCAATTCAATTCACCTTTATTTGTATAGCGCTTTTACAATGTAGATTGTGTCAAAGCAGCTTCACATAAAAGGTCACAGTAAATAGGAACAGTGTAGTTCAGTTTGTAGTGTTTAAGTTCAGTTGAGCTCAGTTCAGTGTGGTTTAATAATCACTACTGAGAGTCCAAACACTGAAGAGCAAATCCAACGATGCGCAGCTCTACAGATCCCAAACCATGCAAGCCAGTGGCGACAGTGGAGAGGGAAAAAGAAACTTCACAAATTGGGGAAAGTGAAGAAAAATACCTTGAGAGAAACCAGGATCAGTTGGGCACGACCATTTTAATTTCTAATACATATGCAACATACATTCATAAAAGTGTGTGAAGTGTCCAACAACATTCCACATGTATTTTTAATGGTTAATTATGTGCATCATCCGGGCATTTAAAGTGCACTTGTTTTGTTTAGAATAAATAATATTTCATTGTGAATGCACTACTTAGACTATTTATACCACGAAATGAGGCAGAATAGTGCATAATGGGATTTGGGACGCACCTAAAAACTCTGAGTAAGAAAAGCATTTTTGCAGTGTAGCAGGCGATTCTCAGAGCAGGATTTATTTCCTTAGATCAGTGTTTTCAGCTTGTTGTCCAGCGGCTGAACGTTTGCCAGAGGAATGCAGGAGTATCTGGCCTCATGGAGATAATAATAATTCAGCTCTTACACAAGCAGAACAGCAGCCATTGAGATTCAGTCATGCCAACAGGGTTAACTATTACAGCTATTTCAGACCTTCAGATCTAATTTGGTTGAGTTTTACCATCTGGCTGTTTTTCCTGAATATTTCAGTCTGATCTTAGCAGTCTAAACATTGTGTACTCTAGACAGTACATCAGAGTATAGCTGCAAAAAAAAAGCTTTTTTGGTCTTGTTTCTAGTGCAAATATTTAAAATACTTAAATTAAGAAGAATTTATTATATATGAGTAAAATTATAGTCTTGTTTTCAGAAATAATGTGTCAAAATGAAGTGAATTTTCCTTAAAACAAGCTAAATAATCTGCCAATGGGGGAAGCGAAATAATCTTGTTTTTCGTTTTAATGTACGATTATTTTTACCCCATTGCCCTACTGAAAAATCCAGCTTAAACCAGCCTAGGCTGGTCGACCAGCCTGGTTTTAGAGGGGTTTTGGCCATTTCCAGGCTGATTTCCAGCCATTTGCAACTTGGTCTTAGCTGGTCAGGCTGGAAAATGACCAGCTAAAACCAGCTTGACCAGCCTAGCCAGGCTGGGAGCCCAGCCAAAACCAGCTATGTCCAGCTTAAGCCAGGCCGGTCAAGCTGGTTTTAGCTGGATTTAGCTGGTCATTTTCTAGCCTGACCAGCTAAGACCAGGCTGGAAATGGCTTCAAACCAGCCTGGAAATGGCCAAAACCCCTCTGAAACCAGGCTGGTCAACCAGCTAAAACCAGCCAACCAGCCTAGGCTGGTTTAAGCTGGATTTTTCAGCAGGGTGGCAGATCATTTTGGTTGTTTTAAGGAAAAATTGACTTCATTTTGACTCATTATTTCTGAAAACAATACACTATTTTTGGTTGTCTAGAAAATGCTTCTTGATTTAAGAATTTGTAGATATTTGGACTAGAAACAAGACAAAAACTGCAAGTTTTTGAAGTGTGGATATTTCAGATCTTCCTGATATAATGTTAGAAACCAGCAGCAGATTATTACCATCTGGCTATTTTTCCTGAATATTTCAGTCTGTTCTTAGCAGTCTGAACCATGTACATTATAGACAGTACATCAGAGTATTACTGCAAAAAAAGCTTTTCTTACTTAAAGTTTTAGACTTGTTTCTAGTCCAAACATCTAAACATTCTTAAATTAAGAAGCATTTTCTAGACAAAAAAAATATTGTCTTATTTTAAAAAATAACATGTCAAAATTAAACATGTCGTCCTTAAAACAATCTAAATAATCTCCCAATGGGGTGAGTGAAATAATCTTATTTCAAAGCAAAAATAAGATTATTCTGCTCACTCTATTGGCAGATTATTTAGCTTGTATTAAGGGAAAAACTCACTATTTCTGAAAATCAAGACTTTGTATTTTTACTGTATACTGTATTTTTTTAGGGATGCTCCGATTGATCGTCCGGTCTGTTTCGGCTGATAATCACATTTCATGACTCGATCGATACTCATTCATTCTGGTCAATCGCGAGTCTCCCACATATTCATACCAGCTCGGTGATCCCCGAAAATGAGTTAAAATATTATTATATAAAATATTAAATATCGGCCTTTTACATATAAAAACTGAAAGTTCTGAGTATTTGATAATATTGCAAAGTTGACTAAAAGCTGGCTGGAATTATTAGATATATAAAAATAAACTATAATAATAATGTATAATATATATTAATAAACTATAATAAATATAATAACATTTTAAATGTATTTTTTTACATAAATATTTAACAATAGAACTTCTTGTAATATAATTAATGCAATAAACAGTAGTTTATAGGTCTATTTCCTTTTAGTAAAGAAGTATTAGATTTATAGGTGTGCGTTTGAACTTCTTATTCATCAAATATGAGCTCCAAACTGTTGATTGAGATATGCTGAATTCTTCTTTTATCATTTGCAATGTTTCCAAATGGCATTGTTTGTCATTTTTCTCAGTAATTTTTATATCTGTTAAATTATTTTCTGAGGCGGTTCATACTTGAAAATGTGCTTAATGCACTATAAAGCTTGAAGCATCACAATCGGTACTCGGTATCGGCCGATCACCATGACAAGGAATTGGTACTCGGTATCGGCTGCAAATATCCTGATCGGAGTATTCCTAGTATTTTTTTCTTGTCTAAAAACCTGTAATGTGCTCAGAACCTGCCGGAACTACTTTAGCTATGCATTTATCTGAAAATAACCAACGCATCTTATAGAATGAATCAGAATCAAGCATTCAACAGCCCTATAGTATAATGGAAAATAATGTATAGTTTACAGCTAGTGTGCGAAGAACAGCACAGCACTGCTTGTAAAGACAAAACAGAATAAAGGAGTTTGATCAGTCTACCTTGTTGAGCATCAGGATGCCTTCGTTGGTTTTGTTGTCAGTGGTTATGGAGAAATAACCGGCCTCATTTCCTGACACCAGTGTGAAGACGGCCAGCCAGTTATCAGTGTAGATCAGATCCGCATCGATAGCTTGGATTCTCACCACTTCAACATATCTGGTGTTTTCCTCCACCCTGCACTCATACTGAGAAACACACACGTCATTACTGTAAGAACTGAACAGACTCTTTTCTTAAATCACTAAACTTTTCAATATTCTGCACTTTAAACACCTGTAATGCGCAATATAATTAACAAAACAATACAAGATTTCATAAGCATAAATCCAGCACATACAAAACTATAAGCCTAACTGTGAAATTTTAATTAAGAGTTAATAATTTACAATTAACAGAGAGAATTTTTTTTCAACACATTATTAAACATAATAATTTTAATAACTTTTAATATATATATATATATAGTACAAAATATAATATCACAAAATGTAAATTTAAAAATGTATATAAAAATGTATTTTATATAAATAAATAAAGATTATTAGCCCTCTGTTAAATATTTATTATTTTTCAAATATTTCTTAAGTGAGGCTGCACAGTGGCTCAGTGGTTAGCACTGTGGGCTCACAGCAAGAATGTCGCTGGTTTGAGCCTCGGCTGGGTCAGTTGGCATTTCTGTGTGGAGTTTGCATGTTCTCCCTGTGTTGGCGTGGGTTTCCTCCGGTTTCCCCCACAGTCCAAACACATGCACTATATGTGAATTGATGAACTAAATTGGCCTTAGTGTATGAGTATGAGTGTGAATGGGTGTTTCCTAGTGCTGGGTTGCAGCTGGAAGTTCATCTGCTGTGTAAAACACATGCTGGAATAGTTCCGATGTGGCGACCCCTGATAAATGAGGGACTAAGCCGAAGGAAAATGAATGATTTAATGAATGAATGAATATCTAAATAAACAGAGCAAAATTTTGAGGGCAAAATTATTAGCCTTTTCAAATATTTCCCAAGTGATATTTAATGGAGCAAAACCATTTAAGATCAATATTATTAGCCCCCGTAAGCAATATTTGTTTTTCGATTGGCTGTTATATATAATATAAATTTACATATATATATATATATATATATATATATATATATATATATATATATATATATATATATATATATATATATATATATATATATATATATATATTTATATTTATATATATACAGTTTCCAGCATAAATGAGTACACCCCATTTTGAAAATGAATATTTTTATCCATTTCTCAGTGAATGTAGGTCATATATTTTGGTACATTTGAACAAGACAGATTTATTAAATTGATATATTTATTAAAATACTATTTTAGTTACAGAACATCTTTAGAAATAGAAAAATAATACATTTAAATTCATGTGAAATATTGGAAAACAATTACAAACTACAAACATTTCAACTCAATTTTTTACATTTTTTGTTTCTCTTGAATTTTGCTCTTTTCGTTGTTTTTATTTAATATTTTTCCTTAGCATATAAATTTGGGTGTACTTATTTTGGAGCGTTATCCTAAATTATTTTGTTAGATAAGCTCCAGATTTGGCTTCAGTACTGAGTAATCTAATGTATATGCACAAATATAATATTGTAAAGCGTCATATAGAAATATAAATCTAAAT
This sequence comes from Danio aesculapii, assembly GCF_903798145.1. Lineage (NCBI taxonomy): Eukaryota > Metazoa > Chordata > Actinopteri > Cypriniformes > Danionidae > Danio > Danio aesculapii. The sequence goes on along the minus strand of NC_079436.1, from coordinate 1,486,718 downwards.
GAGAGATTTGTGAGGGGTTCTCATATACGCTGAGCACTGAATATATAAATTATACTGTATATAACATAAAAATATATGACCTTACCAGTTTTACCTTACCATACTTTTAAAAAATAATTGAAACTAAACTAAACGTGATTTTAAAGTAATTTATTTTATGTTGTAGTGGATCTAGCTGGACCTGAAATGTAGTAGTATTAGTAATAATAATAATAAGAAGAAGAATCATCATCATCATAATAAAGTAAACACTTACTATGTTCTTCTCCAGAGTAGGAACGTTATCATTGACATCAAGTATATTGATGATGACTTTCCCTGTTCCTGAATTTCCCCAGGAGCTCCATTCATATCAGTGCCTTTAACGGTCAGTGTGTACGAATGAATTTTCTGAAAGGAGAAAAGCACAAATATTGTCTTCTTGTCAAATCAGGAAAGCAGGTCAGATTAAGATGAGCCTCATACAGCTTCATTTCATATCACACAAAAACAAAGCCAATAAATCGCAAACTACTCTATCTAGAAAGAAAATCTTAAAGAAAATCACAGTAGACAGACGGCAGTAAACACACAACACTACAGAAAACACTGAAGAAACTGAGGGAAAATAATAATAATAAAAACAGGTTTTGAAATGAAGTAATCAGAATAGCATTTAAATTATATTTAAAGAAATTTACGTGATTATAAATCTGTAAAATACAAGGCAACAAAATGCAGTTTAGGTCTAACCAGCAGTGCAATAGCAGTTAGTGCAGGATACAGGTATAAGTTTTAAAGTGCAGTTATAGAAAAACTATGGTGATATTTACAGATGGATGTGCTATGAACATTATATACAGGTTGTATTAGCTGTACAGATTTACAACAGATTTGAACAGATTTACAATAAATGAATATATGTACAAGATGCTATTAGTAATATTAGTAATATTATATTATATTATATAATATTATATTATATTATATTATATTATATAATATTATATTATATTATATTATATTATATTATATTATATTATATTATATTTTATTATATTATATTATATTATATTATATTATATTATATTATATTATTTTATTTTATATTATATTATATTATATTTTATTATATTATTTTATATTATATTATATTATTTTATTTTATATTATATTATATTATATTATATTATATTATATTATATTATATTATATTATATTATATTATATTATATCATTTTATATTATATTATATTATATTATATTATATTATATTACATTATATTATATTATATTATATTATATATATTATATTATATTATATTATATTATTTATATTATATTTTATTATATTATATTATATTAGATTAGATTAGATTATATTATATCATTTTATATTATATTATATATTATTATATTATATTATATTATATTATATTATATTATATTATATTATATTATTTTGATATTATATTATATTATATTATATTATATTATATTAGATTAGATTAGATTATATTATATCATTTTATATTATATTATATATTATTATATTATATTATATTATATTATATTTTATTATATTATATTATATTATATTATATTATATTGTTTTATTATATTATATATTATTATATTATATTATATTATATTATATTGTTTTATTATATTATATTATATTATATTATATTATATTATATTATATTATATTATATTATATTATATTATATTATATTATATTATATTATATTATATTATATTGTTTTATTATATTATATATTATTATATTATATTATATTATATTATATTATATTATATTATATTATATTATATTATATTATATTATATTGTTTTATTATATTATATATTATTATATTATATTATATTATATTATATTATATTGTTTTATTATATTATATTATATTATATTATATTATATTATATTATATTATATTATATTATATTATATTATATTATATTATATTATATTATATTATATTAGATTAGATTCATTCATTTATTTTATTTTCGGCTTAGTCTCTTTATTAATCTAGGGTTGCCTTAGCGGAATGAACCACCAATTTATCCATCATATGTTTTACGCAGCCCTTCCAGCTGCAACCCATCACTGGGAAGCACCATACTCTCTAATTCACACTCATACACTACAGACAATGTAGCTTACCCAATTCCCCTAAAGCCCATGTGTTTGGACTTGTGGGGGAAACCGGAGCACCCGGAGGAAACACACGAGAACATGCAACATGCAAACTCCACACAGAAATGCCAACTGAAAATTGTATTACATTATTAAATTATATTTTATTATTAAATAATTTTCGATATTTTTATATTAAATAAAATTAAATTATTTTGTATAATAAAATATAATATAATATAATATAATATAATATAATAAAATATAATATAATATAATATAATATAATATAATATAATATAATATAATATAATATAATATAAAATAATATAATATAATATATTATAATATAATATAATATAATATAATATATTATAATATAATAAAATAAAATATAATATAATATAATATAATATAATATATTTATAATATAATAAAATATAATATAATATAATATAATATAATATAATATAAAATAATATAATAAAATATAATATAATATAAAATAATATAAAATAAAATAATATAATATAATATAATATAATAAAATATAATAATGTTATAATATAATATAATATAATATAATAATGTTATAATATAATATAATATAATATAATATAAAATAATATAATAAAATATAATATAATATAATAAAATATAATATAATATAATGTAATATAATATAATATAATATAATAATGTTATAATATAATATAATATAATATAATATAAAATAATATAATAAAATATAATATATATAATATAATGTAATATAATATAATATAATAAAATATAATATAATATAATGTAATATAATATAATATAATATAATGTAATATAATATAATATAATATAATAATGTTATAATATAATATAATATAATATAAAATAATATAATAAAATATAATATAATATAATATAATGTAATATAATATAATATAATATAATATAATATAATATAATATAATGTAATATAATATAATATAATGTAATATAATATAATATAATGTAATATAATATAATATAATATAATATAATATAATATAATATAATATAATATAATATAATATAATGTAATATAATATAATATAATGTAATATAATATAATATAATGTAATATAATATAATATAATATAATATAATATAATATAATATAATATAATATAATATAATATAATATAATATAAAATAATATAATAAAATATAATATAATAAAATATAATATAATATAATATAATATAATATAATATAATATAATATAATATAATATAATATAATATAATATAATATAATATAAATAATATAATAAAATATAATATAATAAAATATAATATAATATAATATAATATATTTTTACATAATAATATTCTATTTTTAAAATAAGAGAGATGTTAGTGTCAGCATACCTCTCTGTCGAGTGTGTTGTGCATGACGTAAATCTCTCCAGTCTCACGATTAATGTAAAACATCTCCGCGTGACTCTGTTCAACTATACTGTAGGCGATTTTTGTATGCAGAGTTCCTTCTTCATCTGCGTCTGTCGCAGTGATGCTCATCACTAATGTGCCTGAAAAAACAAACACAGAGACAAAAATAACGCAATGCATTCTGGGTGAATTGATCTCCATGGATTTTTCTGTATCAAATATACACTCATCAGCAATAAACTGTCAGCAATCGATCAGGATTTTTGCAGCCGATACCGAGTACCAATTCCTTGTCAACTGAGGATATGATGACGTGCCTGTCAATCAATATTGGTGGGTGGGGGGACCGCTCTCCTACGTAAAGTTGCGGTCGATTTGAAAACCGCTCCAATTGGTCCACCGTTTATATGTTGTTAAATTGAAAAAAAAGCACTGGGTGTGCTTATATCAGCCCAATATGACGGTCTATACACCATACATGCACATATGTCTGTCCAAACAGCTTAAAAAGTTGATTTTGTACTATAGGTGCCCTTTAAAGTGATTTTTGCATAAATAAACTAACACTATGAAAGTTTACTCTCAGTCTACTTCTCTGAAATGTACTTAATATTACACTTAAGTGTACTTGACTTACACTGACAGGCAAGTCTTAGTGTAATTAGCCTAAACTTGTTCACTGGCATTTACTTAAAAGTATAATTAATGACATATTCTGAGTATATTTGGCTTGTATTTATTCTTTTGATTAGTTTTTTTTTCACATATTATTACATTTTGCCATAGTTTCAGAATCAGTGCTGAAGAAAAAAGACATTTATTTAAGTGTATTACTAGTATTTAAAACTAAAAATAAAACACTTTCAGTTTACTATTTAGGTACTTCTCTCAAATGTACAAAATGTACACTTCTTTTTTTGTAAGGGTTGTAATTTGTTTTGGATGAAAGCGAGTAAAGTAGGATTTCAGTACGACTTCTCACGATGGGAAAGTTTATGTACACCGGCCTTTTGGGATGCTTTACCGCTGTACAAACAAATCATGAATCTAATATATTGTCCGTCTTCATTTAGTCAATGAAATCAGCTGCATATTCATTGCTTTTCCGCTTAGTCCCTTTATTCATCAGGGGTCGCTACAGTGGAATGAACCACCAACTTATCCAGCGCATGTTTTACATAGCGGATGCCCTTCCAGCTGCAACCCAGTACTGGGAAACATCAGCTGTATAATTTCAATAAAAATCTATAAATTACTTGCACAATGAAAATGATTGAGAAAGTCTGATGAAATGATCTTGTACCTCTGGCACTGAGTTCAGAAACCGCTCCAATGGTCAGGTTAAACACCGGAGGACAGTCGTTCTCATCCAGCACCACAACTCTCAGGTCAATATCCTTCTCAGCATTGCTGCCATTCAGAAACTTGGCCACCCCTTGAAGCTGGAGATCAAGAAATGAGCAAACATCTCACAAACCATGAACATAAATGTAGTATGTTCTGTAGTAGGGCTGCACAATAAAAATCTGACATTGTGATATTTTGTTTTGCTGCGATATATATATTGCAATATGAATACAACTGGACTGTGTGAGTTGAATAGCTCTATTTCTCTATTTGGAAAGATTTCAGGAATTTGAGATAGACTGGGATGATCAAGTCTTTTTCTATGTAGTGCATCTGCATACATTTTAATAAATCACAAGCAAAATAAATAAATAAATGAACAGCGCTTTATGGTTTTCTGGTGAGTCTAACAGTCTTTAAGTACAGAAATTGAACAAACAAATGTAAAATAACAATCATCGTTGTATAGATAATTTAAAAAAATAATAATATTTAATAATATCTTTATCTTAATCTTTAATATAATCTTAATCTAATCCTGCGATGTGACTATTGCGGATACACACATTGCGATATTGATGCTATTGTTCAGGCCTAATATGTAGTATTTATATTTAACTGTTATTGTGAATTTAAGTGGCCAAAATATAGATTCTCATATAATTTGGCAACTTAATTTTTCATGTAACTCACTGCTTACAGCAGAAAATCACATCACAGGTTTAAATATATTACGCAACACAGGCACATCCATATTTGTAAACTGCAAAAACTTAAACACATGCTTGACTGCAGTTTGTAGTTGAAATGAACACTAGAGGGCAGTATGACGACTGCTGTCGAACAGCTGTAGTTCCTTTTCACACCAGTGATATTTACAGGGACATAGTATTGACGAATAAAGTATTATTTACATGCAGTTCTTTAAATAACATCAAATAAACACCACTAAACATCTTAACGCTGTCTATGAGTTGTAATGAACACGTTTGTGTCACCTATCTATCTCCATATGGACACTTTTCTACATCAAAAGTACATCAAAATACACCCTTAATAACGTGTTTCAGATTTGCTCAAATTTAGAAAGTGCCCTTTAGTGGATGTGAAACATGCAACATAACGTACTCAGAACAAGAGTATTTTGCGTTTCACAAAAATGTGACCAAGGCAGTTTGGAATATTATTCCAATTACATATTATTTTATTACATATGCCACATCTTTTACTTAATTGTGGACTAGTTAAAAGTCTACTATTTTTACACTTATAGTACTATCACTAGCGATCCAATCCTTGCAGATCACTGGAGAACTACACTGAATCTGTCACTGAACTAGACTACAAATACCATCATGTACCTCACACACACACACCAGTTCCTGATTTCCACTGATTACAAACACACACAGCTGTTAACTCATCATGGACTGATTACCTGGACTTTATATTCACCACACACACACACACACACACACACACACACACACACACATTGCTGAGTCTTGTTTACCCTGCGTAGCATTACAAAGCGGTTTGTCTTGCTGTGTTTTGATCATTGTATTGTTTTACCGTTTTGATTCTTTGCCGCTTAGCCTGACCCTATGCCTGTATTTTTCTCCATGTATATTGATTATCTTTATGCTACTGTTTGCTCCTGCTTTTGACCATTGCCTGCATGACTTTTCTTTAAATAAGCTGCACCTGGATCCTCATCTCCGTTGTCAGTGTACGACCATTACAAGTACACTTAAACATATATTTTTATATACTAAAAAGTGGAACAGTTTATTCGCGAGTGGTTTTAAAGTAGTATATTTACAATTATACTACTAATACATAGATGTTAGTATACTTAATACATGAAGTTTACTTAAATACATACTTCAACATTACTTAAGTGTACTTCAGAAACACTTTGATTGACATTCTCCCTTTGTACGTCTCATCAGAGGGGGAAAGCCCCGCCCATTATTGATGATCTCTCCCTCATTAGCATAAACAGCCCTGAGTGGGAAGCAGTCTTTCGCCATTATTGCGTCTTGTTTTTGTAAGGCTTAATTTTATTGTAAGGTAATTGTTTAATAAATTCAGATTTTCTCTCATTTTCAACACAAGCCAAAGTGAGAAATCTTGGAAATCTGGGATGTCACTGCAGAATTTTGAAAAATGAAAACACAAGTCTGCATTTTGGTAGTTTAGATGGTAAAAAATCATGGGTAGGTGCAGTGCTATAATTGTGTAGCAATGATTTCATTGCGGTGGCATGGTGGCTCAGTGGTTAGCACTGTGGCCTCACAGCAAGAAGGTCGCTGGTTCGAGTCCCGCCTGGGTCAGTTGGCGTTTCTGTGTGGAGTTTGCAAGTTCTCCTCGTGTTGGTGTGGGTTCCCTCCACGATTCCCCCACAGTCCAAACAAATGCGCTATAGGTGAATTGATGAACTAAATTAGCAATAGTGTATGAGTGTGTATGGGTGAATGAGTGTGTATGGGTGTTTCCCAGTACTGACTTGCAGCTGAAAGCTGCGTAAAACATATGCTGGAATAGTTGGCGGTTCATTGATAATATTGGATTAAGCCAAAAGAAAATAAATGAATGAATGAATGTTTTCATTTGTGTGTTTTATATTACCTTTTTAAAGCATTAGCTTAACTCTATTGAGCACTTTAGTCAACATCATTTTTTAAACGTGCTTTATAAATAAAAAAGACTTACTAATTGACTGACTTAAAAAGATATTTAAGTTATATTTACACTCTAAAACCTGAAACCTTCTTGAAAGTTTGTTTTCAGGCCTGAGAAATGCCACTGCTGTAAATGAATGGTCTTTTCGGTTGTATTTGAAGGTGTTGATGTGTACGCTAAAAGTGTAACTTGTTAATGTGAAGGAACAGTGATAGTAGATCAGAGTTCAGACACCTACAGTAGACGGAGCAGAAAAACAGCATTTTCTCAGTGCTATCAGGACTGCTTATCACATCCCGTTTGTGTTCAGTTCAAGGGTGTTTGATGCACTTTGTATTGCATTGAATGTATTTTCAGAGAGCAGGACAACCCTTTACGACAACCCTGTACTTAAAAAAGTACACTTTACGTGCATATTATGAAGTATTGATGAAGTCTATGTTTAAGTCTACTTTATTTAGTAAGTATACTAAACTGTAAGTGTGCTACGTGAATACCAATTTCAACATTTGGATCACAAGTCTGCCTCTAAACTCTGACTGTATGTACTTTCACGTACAGCGTACTCTTAGCTAATTTATTTCTTTTGATGTTACATGGTACTCAATGATACTTCATTGAAATATAATTCATTCATTAATTTTCCTTTGGTTTAGTTCCTTATATATCAGGGTCGCCACAGCGGAATGAACCACCAACTATTCCAGCATATGTTTTCCACAGTGGATGCCCATCCAGTTGCAACCCAGTACTAGGAAACACCCATAGACACTCTCATTTACATACACACTCATATGCTACTGCCAATTTAGTTCAAGAATTCCCCTATAGCGCATGTGTTTGGACTGTGGGGGAAACTGGAGCACCCAGAGGAAACCCACACCAACACGGGGAGAACATGCAAACTCCACACAGAAATGCCAAATGGCCCAACCGAGGCTCGAACAAGCGACCTTCATGCTGTGAGGACACAGTGCTGACCTCTGAGCCACCGTGCCGCCCCTTAAAATATAATGCAACCCAATATTTCTTGCTTCTTATCCAACTTGTAACCCAATTTCTTTCTCGCTTTTTTATTTGAGAAAGTGTGACCCAATATTCTTTTTACTTGATTAAAAAATGCTTCTTGATTTTTTTAACTTTTAGATATTTAGACTAGAAACAAGACAACTCTAAGGGATCTATTTTAATGATCTAGAATCCACTATTGCTATTTTAAGGATGGATAAATACGCTCTGCGCCCCGACGCATGGTCTAACAGGGTTGAGCTTATTCTCTTATTGAGTTCTGGGTGTGTTTTGAGTATAACGTGCATTAAACCAATCAGAGTCTCATCTCTCATTCCCTTTAAGAGTCAGTTGCGTCGCTCCATAGTGCATTTGCTATTTACATGGTGGACTATTTACTAGTGTACAAGTGTAAAAACTGAACGCTTCACTAGAGAGAACACAGTTAAACAGAGCATCAGCAGCGCGAGGATAAAGAACGAGCCTCCTCCATTCAGCCTCGTTACTTTATTTTTACTCTTTACTCCTTTACTTTGGTGGAGTAAGGAAACGGTGGAAACTCACTCCACTGAACACATCCATTAGCCCACATATTTAATTTCCTTTGTTAAGCGCAAAGATTTGATTAAAACTATTTCTAAATTCAGTTCTAATCTCCAGCAAAGGAATAAATGAACAATAATAATGAAGTGTGGTCAAAACACTGAGTTATATCCAAACACACGTCCTGTTCTGATGCCCCATATGGTGATGCAGACGTCTCCAAAACCCCACAGCTGGACAAATCTAATCTTGTGTTTATTAAAACAGATATAAATCTGCAGATAATCAATAATACTGCTGATAATAATAACATTATACAGATGCAGATCATCATGAATTAACTGATAAAGCCCCCCGAGGGGAAAAAGGCATGGAGGCAGTGCTGTTTATATTGATGTAGAAAATCATCATTTCTGGATTATTTTAATCCTCTAATTGTTTTCATCTGTAAAGATATTTGTGTATTACTGATCATCCTGTGTGTATTCAGCAATGTGTAAGCGTTTAGATCTGCATAGGCGCATAACTAACACGCTCTGCTGAACTTTAGAGCAGCTTTTAGTTGGTCAATGGTGCGCTCTATTTCAGTCTCTCAAAATAGCAACGCTCCAACAATGCACCTTAACACACCTCCTTTACAGACCAGCACATCCATAAGTCTACAAAGTGGTGCAAATGGATTTGCTATTTAAAAAACGTGGCGCATAAAGTGAAAATTACTGTTGCGCTGGTCTGAAAATAGCAACTAATCGCGCCAAACACACCTTGCACGTGCCTTACGCCGGGTGTATGATGGGCCCTAAATAAGAAAAGCATATTTTGCAGTGTGTTATTGGCAAGAAAACTCCTGTGTGTGTGTGTTCTTTCAGTATGAGGTGTTTTCTCTTTTAGTGATCTGCTCATTCAGGCAGAATGTCTGACATTCATCACTCCACGTCACTCCCAAATGCAGCTCTCCTGTGAAATGTAGCTTCTAGCTGTTATCTGGAGCGCTCACTGACTCATCGCACTGTTATAGATTAGTCAGGAAGGACAGATAGACACCCATGCAATAAACATTTATAACAGTAAAAGAGCTGCTCACATAGTAAACAGGAGTTTTCTCTCTGTCCAGCAGCCCGTTGATCTTGACTTTTCCGTCTGTGCTGCCGACAGTGAACAGGTCTCTGGGTGGCTGGTCGGCTCCAGCGCCTTTCAGGGAATATCGGATACTCGTCCTGGTCTCCTCGTCTGAGCGGATCTGAAAATAAAGACGTTCATTTTCCTACTGTAGTTTAAGACGGTTTAAAAAGGAGTGTCTGCTGGCACACACAAACACTCACACACAGATGCAGACGCACACACACAGACACACACACAGTTATATACAGTATAAGTTCATTTAAACCCATCCAAACACACACAATTTTTACACCCATCCAACTGTGATTTATTATTGTTAACTGTGCTAGAGTTTTTATTTTTAGAGTTTAATGATTAAATTATATTCATTAAAAACATTTGCTTATAATTCTACAAATTACCTCCTTCCTGTTGGTAAAGTTAAGGTCAAAGTTTATTTATAAAGCACTTTTTTTACAACGAGTGATGTTTTATTCATTTTTATTTTCCTCACTTTTTGCTTCAGTTTAGTCCCTGTTTTATTAGTGGTTGCCACAGCAGAATGAACCACCAATTTTTATTTTGTTTTCATTTATTATTTTTTCATTCATTCATTTTCCTTCGGTTTAGTCCCTTATTAATCAGTGGTCGCCACAGCGGAATGAACCACCAATTTTAATTTTATTTTCTTTTCTTTTTTCATTCATTCATTCATTCATTCATTTTCCTTCAGCTTAGTCCTTTATTAATCAGTGGTCGCCACAGCAGAATGAACCACCAATTTTTATTTTGTTTTCATTTATTATTTTTTTCAATCATTCATTCATTTTCCTTCAGCTTAGTCCTTTATTAATCAGTGGTCGCCACAGCGGAATGAACCACCAATTTTTATTTTATTTTCATTTTTTTTTATTCATTCATTCATTCATTCATTTTCCTTCAGCTTAGTCCTTTATTAATCAGTGGTCGCCACAGCAGAATGAACCACCAATTTTTATTTTGTTTTCATTTATTATTTTTTTCAATCATTCATTAATTTTCCTTCAGCTTAGTCCTTTATTAATTAGTGGTCGCCACAGCGGAATGAACCACCAATTTTTATTTTGTTTTCATTTATTATTTTTTCATTCATTCATTCATTTTCCTTCGGCTTGGTCCCTTATTAATCAGTGGTAGCCACAGCAGAATGAACCACCAATTTTTTTTTTTTTTTCATTTATTATTTTTTCATTCATTCATTTTCCTTCGGCTTAGTCCTTTATTAATTAGTGGTCCCCACAGCGGAATGAACCGGCGATTTTAATTTTATTTTCATTTAGTATTTTTTCATTATTTTATTCATTTTCCTTTCGCTTAGTCCCTTATTTATCAGGGGTCTCCACAGCGAAATGAACCGCCAATTTTTTTTATTTTCATTTATTATTTTTACATTCATTCATTCATTTATTAATTTTTTTGGCTTAGTCCCTTATTAATCAGTGGTACCCACAGTGGAATGAACCGCCGATTTTAATTTTATTTTAATTTAGTATTTTTTTATTCCTTTTCTTTTCGCTTAGTCCCTTATTGATCAGTGGTCGCCACAGCGAAATGAACAGCCAATTTTTATTTTATTTTCATTTATTCATTCATTCATTTCTTTCAGCTTGGTCCCTTATTTATCAGGTCTCGCCACAGCGGAATGAACCACCAATTTTTATTTTATTTTCATTTATTCATTTATTCATTTCTTTCAGCTTGGTCCCTTATTTATCAGGTCTCGCCACAGCAGAATGAACCGCCAATTTTTATTTTATTTCCATTTATTATTTTTTCATTCATTTTCCTTCAGCTTAGTCCCTTATTATCAGGTCTCACCACAGCGGAACGAACTGCTGATTTTTATTTTATTTTCATTTATTATTTTTTGCATAAAACCTTACCTTTGCTATATAGTCCAAGTACATATAATTGGCATTTTCTCTCAGTTTGCGTGGAGGAATAATCCATTCTCTCTTCTGTCTGATCTTCTTCTGTTGTTCTCCAGACGTTGAAGCATTCAGTATCTGCACAAACACACAAAGACATGCGTCTGTTTCACCCTAAAATAAGGTGTTGACCTTTAGAAACCTCAAGCAGTGAATAAGCAGTGCACAATATATGGTATCGCAATGTGATCATTCGTAATAGTCACATCGCTAGATATGCAATGTTGAGGTTTTTTTATTATAATTAATTGTTTACACATGTTTTTGAGTCCTGTGATTGTATAATGATTTTATAAGCATTCGGGCATAAGAAGATGTCCCTTTTGTGACTAATTTTATTGAAATATGCCTATTTTTATTATTTAATTACTGTAGCTGAATACTACTAAACTTGGAAAATGATAAACCTGTTTATTTCAATTGCATCTTCTTCTTTACTGTGTTTATAAATTGCTTATTAGATTTGATGGAGATGCACTTCCACAGCAGAATCATCCCAATCAATCCAACTTATAAATTCTTTCCAGATAGAGATATTAAGTCATCTGACGAAATTGTATTCATATCGTAATATATAATGCAGGATAAAAATATATCACAATGCTACATTTTTCCAATATCGTGCAGCCCTATGTTGCGCGCACACACACAAAAAATACTCTGCTCATATGTTGTTTATACTAGGATAACACTTGTTGCCTCCTTGTTAACTAGTATTCTAACTTAATATAATAATAATAATATTAATAATAATAAAATAAAAGTCCCCCAAAACTTCACACAAATCCCCATCATGTAAAACAGTATTTTTAAGCTGACCAGCCTTTTGTTTTGACTTCCTCAGACTCTGATTCACACCCTGCACAGGATTACGAAGCTTCCTTTGGAAATAATACAATAATTTAACAAATCTCAATGTAAAAAATGACTGTAAGAGTGACAAACACCCTGTATTTGTAGCTGAAATCACTTCTTGTCTAAAAATACGCAGTTTGTTAATGAGAAACTGTCCTTCAGTGACCATCACACAAGTGTGTAAAGAATGACCACCAGAGAGCAAACACACACACACACGCGCACCCACACACACACACTTATCTATGTAGACTAACAGAAATCAGTACTTTACACACATTTATACCCATAACTAGTTGGCTAACGTTAAATAATAATATTAGCATGCTAATGACGGTTGTAGAAAGAAAAAAACGTAATATCAATGAAATGAAACTTTCTGGATAAGTAGCTGAAATAGATTAGAGATGATATAGGCACTGTAAACACAGATGTTTTCGCTTACCGACAGACCCAGGACTATAAGGAGTGAAATGCTGCATATCTTCGCCATTCTCCTGCCGTTACTCGCGGAACTTTGACACGGACTGACTAGCGGTCGGTCAGCAACGGCGGAGGTGGGCGGGGCTTCATCGCCGAAGAATGCCGAGTATGTGTTCGGTAAGGGGGAGGCCACGCCCATTCCGCGCTCAATGATAAGATCATCTGTGTAGTGTCACTCCTTTTGTCTCTCTTCGGAGGATGACTTCTTCAGTCTTCAATCTTTATCTGCATTTGTCACCCTACACTGCAAAAATGTGCTTTTCTTACTTGTAGTTTTTGTCTTGTTTCTAGTACAAATATATAAAATTAGAAAAGTCAAGAAGCATTTTTAGACAAGCAAAAAATATTGTTTGTGTTCGGTGAATGTCACGCCCATGCTATCAACATATGATATGATCGTCTGTGTGAAGATATATATATATATATATATATATATATATATATATATATATATATATATATATATATATATATATATATATATATATATATATAAGTATAATATTTTTGTATGTAAATTGATAATTATGTACCATCTGTTGGAAGTAGCCATCAGAAGATGGAGACACTGTGCTCATAAAGGGATGGACATGGTCAGCAACAATACTCAGGTAGACTGTGGTGTTGACAAGATGCTCAATTGGTACTAATGGACCCAAAGTGTGCCAAGAAAATCTCCCCCACACCATTACACCACCACCAACAGCCTGAACCGCTGATACAAGGCAGGATGGATCCATGCTTTAATGTTGTTGATGCCAATTTCTGACCCGACCATCCGAATGTGGCAGCAGAAATGGAGACTCATCAGACCAGGCAACGTAATAGATAGAATATATAATAGATAGATAGATAGATAGATAGATAGATAAATATAATTTATCACACCTATCAGCGATACAGATATTGCAATATTTGCAATAATGATAATTGTTCAATATTTTGCACAGCACTGTTAAAAAGTTAATGTTTTTGATTAAATAATGATCTCTCTGGATAAACTAGTAAGTCATAACATGAATAATCCTGGCATTTTAGGGTGACTTCCAAAGAAAAACACTAGAGAAACACACATTACACTCTCAAAAGTCTCTCATTAAAACCCCACTGTGTCTTTTTCAAACACCAAGTTAATAAATGACTTCAATCAGCTATAAAGATAAGAGATCCAGAGGCTTATATAATAGCAGCACTGTCTCCATCACACCTTGACACTGACATTGTGTGCACTTACAAATGATTACAGTGTCATTTGTGCTTCGGATTCAATGCTAAATCTTCATAGAGCAGTGCTAGGGAAATGTGTGGGATTCATGAGAAAGAAACAGATTGCATGGAGCATCATGATAAGACAATGTCATGAAGATCTGTGGAAATGAGTAGATGTGAACACTCAGAGTATTTTGACCTTTTGAACTTCCTCGTCTGTATGCATGAGTGCGACTGTACAGTATATGAGTCAATGCACTCAGTCTACACCCATTCCTATCTGTGAATATCAGATTTATTACGCTCTGTCAAGCTTATGAACGCTGGTAGTTGAGTATTAGAGAAAGAACGACGCCGTCTCTATTGATTTTATTTGTTTTATTTGCTATGCATGTCACTAAAATATTTAGGGCATAAAAGCTGTCATTTGCCCCCCTCAGGGCATATAAAACCTGAATAACATCGCAAAAAAGTTTGTCTTAAAGTTTTTCTCCTATTTCTATAGTCCAAATGTCTAAATGTTCTTAAAACATGTTTTAACAAGTAAAACATTGTCTTGTTTTCTGAAATAATAAATCAAAATTAAGTGTTCTGTTTCTTAAAACTAGCTAAATTAGTGTGGTAAATAAAATAATATTATTTCAAAGCCAAAATAAGATTATTTGACTTGTTTTAAGGAAAAACTCACTTATTTCTGACTCATTTTTTTCTGAAATTATCAGATTTATTACACTCTGTCAGGCTTATGAAAGCTGAAAGTTGAATATTAAAGAAAGAGCAACGCCTGCATTTGTTATGCAGTTCACTAACATATTTACATATAAAAGCTCTCATTTTTCCCCCTCAGGGCATATAAAACTTGAATAACATTAAAAAAAGTTTGTCTTAAACTTTTTAATTATTAAAACATTTTATCAAGTAAATTATTATCTTGTTTTCAGAAATAATACGTCAAAATTAAGTGAGCTTTTGCCTAAAATGAGCTAAATTAGTGTGGTAAATAAACTAATATTATTTCAAAGCAAAAACAAGATTATTTGACTGAAATTGTTAGATTTATAACACTCTGTCAGGCTTATGAACGCTGGTAGTTGAGTATTAAAGAAAGAACGACGCCGTCTCTATTGATTTTATTTTGTTATGCAGTTCACTAAAATATTTAGGCAATGTTTTTTCCCTCAGGCCATATAAATCATAAATAACACTGGAAAAAATGCCTTGTCTTGTTTATAGTCCAAATATCTAAAAATTCTTATAATTAAACAACATTTTCTAGAATAAACAATTATTAAATATTGTCTTGTTTTCAGAAATAATGTCAAAATTAAGTGAGCTTTTCCTTAAAACAAGAGAAATTAGTGGAGTAAATAAAATAATCTTATTTTAAAATGAAATTGTTTATTTGACTTGACTTGAGAGAAAAGATATTGATTTTATTTGTTATGCAGTTCACGAAAACATTAAGGCACAAAACGTTTTTTACCTCAGGACACATAAAACTTGATTGCAAAAAAAGCTTTTCTTACTTAGAGTTTTGTCTTGTTTCTAGCCCAAATGTCTTAAAATTCTTAAATCAAGAACCATTTCTAAGCAAGTATAAAATATCGTTTTGTTTTCAGTAATAATAAGTCAAAATTAAGTGAGTTTTTTCTTAAAGCAAGCTAAATTAGCGGGGTAAAAAAATAATCCTATTTTAAAACAAATCAAGGTTATTTGACTTGTTTTAAGGAAAACCTCACTTAATTTTGACAATTGTTTTCTGAAAAGATCAGAATTATTCTGTCAGGCTTATGAAAGCTGGTAGTTGAGTATTAAAGAAAGAAGCCATCTCTATTGATTTTATTTGTAATGCAGTTCACTAAAATATTTAGGCATAAAAAAATTTCCTCAGGCAATGTTAAACTATTAAGGTTTTTCTTACTGCAAGCTATTATTAAAGATATTTGAACTGCAGGTTGTCTTCCTTTTGTCAAATGCAGACTGCAGACCAAAAATGTTAACCTGATGTGCGGTACTGCCACCTGCTGATAGATTTGATCACTTTTTTATCTCTATCTGTCAGGACCATTTACTCCATGGTTAGCTTCACCATCAATCAGCACAGTCAGGACTACGAGATATAAATCAATATCATTCCAATTCAGTTAGTAAAATGCATCACAATATGATCAACTTGTTAAATTAGTTCCAGTTTTGGCTTTGGTATTGACTAATCTAGCGTATACACATCTTATAGGGCATATATTATTTGTGTTTTGAATATCATTTTATTTATCTTATCATTCTTTTCCTTGTTGATACTACTGTAATGACTATTTTGCCTGCTGCCTGTCCATACTTCAGTCCTTTTATCTAACTATCTGTCTGCCTGTCTCTCTATGTATCATTTAGGCTACTCACAGTTTAATTGTGACCTTAAACACAAACAACGATATTTTGAAGAAAGTTGAAAACTCTGTCTATCTATCTATCTATCTATCTATCTATCTATCTATCTATCTATCTATCTATCTATCTATCTATCTATCTATCTATCTATCTATCTATCTATCTATCTATCTATCTATCTATCTATCTATCTATCTATCTATCTATCTATCTATCTATCTGTCTGTCTGTCTGTCTGTCTGTCTATCTATGTATCTCGGTATGTATAGTATGTATGTATCAATCTGCCTGTCCATCCATCCATCCATCCATCCATCCATCCATTCATCTATCTAACTGTCTATCTATCTACCCACCCACCCACCCACCCATCCATCCATCCATCCATCCATCCATCCATCCATCCATCCATCTATCTATCTATCTATCCATCCATCCATCCATCCGTCTGTCTTTCTGTCTGTTCATCCATCCATCTAATCTATCTGTCTGTCTATGTATCTGTCTATTTATCTATCTGCATGTCTGTCTGTCTGTCTATCCATTTATCTATCTCTTAGAATTTGAAAATAGTCAAATATAATAAGCGAACTTGTGTTTTAAGTTTAATTTTTCATATAACAGAATAATTTTAGAAAACCAAAATTAAAGAACTAAGAGCTAAACTGAAAGAAGATAATTACAAAAAAATGCCATCTCAAATGTTCTCAAGTAATCTTATTTTTTAATTTATAATATATATATATTTAAATAATTTATATTTTAATCATCATTTATCAATCTTGTTTAATTTATTCACTTTCTCTGACAGTTTAGCTTTAAGATGGAAAAATTAAATAAATTTGAAATAACTTTTTTTCTTAAAATTGTAAATGCAAATAAAAGGAAACGGTCATTTAAAAGACAATACTGTGCACAAAAGCAAATAGTGCACAAATGCCATTTGGAATAAAATATAATTTTCTTTATCGTAAATGTAAATAAAAGAAATGCCAATTGTTTGTCAGCATTTACGGGCTCTGTATCTGCAACATGACGTGGCTAATACATTCTTACAATTTAGATTCTAGTAAACAATATTAAAAATAATAATTTAATCATTTATGATGCTGCAGCCGCAATTTAAAACGGATCATTTTGTAAAGCCGTGATTTTCATTTCGCTATTCATAATATATTGTGGTCGCATTTACATTAAATCCTAGTACAGGCGAAAAGGAAAATGGCGTTTTGCTAACTCCCAATTTTGCTTCGATTTTGCGCATATGAATATAGCAAATATAAATAAAACATATTTGCGCTCCACACGACGGCGTTTTGCGCATTGCATGTTTTTAACGTGCAACGGAAACGCGCACGTACTCAAACGCTGCTGTTTGGAATTCCCCCTTCTGTGACCCTCAGGAGCAAACCATTTTTAAGAAAAAATGGTGTGCTATGGATATGTAGCTCTTATAATTTACATTAATCTGGACTGCACCGTTCACACTGAGTAATGATTAATAACAGAGTTGAAATATGTAATCAAACGTTTTGCTACCAGCAGGTCTTGTTGATTTGTTGTTTTGAGTGTGGTTTGGTGGACTCGAGGCTCCCCCCTGTGTTCCGTGCGCGTTGGTTGATTCTGATTTCGCAGCTC